>NC_134519.1:27342564-27435064 GCF_027942865.1 Odontesthes bonariensis | reverse complement strand
CGGTGAGACAGGTCTGGGATCACACTAATGACATCATTACTCATAATAACATAACAAGCTTTCCCAATGCCCTTTGTCTCTCTGCCGCTGTTATGAAAACTGAGAAAAAAAAGACCCCAATAAACAAGAAAAACATGAGAAATCAGTGTCTGCATCTGCACCTTGTGTGTATGGCATCATGGGAGAAGGAATATATAAAATCAAATCAAATCAAATCAAATCAAATCAAATTTATTTGTATAGCACATTTCATGTACAAAACAATTCAAAGTGCTTTACATAAAATAAAAGCATTGCAGCAGGGAGTGGAAAGCATTAAAAATAAATAAAAGAATATAAAGAGAAACAAATAGAATAATTTAAATGAATTTAAAAACAAGCAACAGTCCAGATAAATTGAAAGATACCGTGCAGATTTCATGCATAAACACATGAGAAAAGAAATGTTTTTAAAAATGTCTACATCTGGTGAAAGTTTAATCTCCACTGGCAGTTTGTTCCACTTGTTTGCAGCATAACAGCTAAATGCTGCTTCTCCATGTTTAGTCTGGACTCTGGACTCTATGTCCATACAATAAAGCAGTACCTGACAAAAAAAAAAGAAAGAAAAGAAGGGTCAAAGGGTAAATGGAAATAAGGGTGAAGGAAAGTGAGTGGAGAGGAGAAGTCTTACAGTTGAAAGATGTTAAAGAGGGAAGGCCAGGCAAGAGATAGGGGGTCAAATATTGATAAGCTCTGTAGTTGTAATGTCTGAAAATGAGGAACAGGAAGGCAAAAAGGGAGCAGCGAAAAGACAGACAAGAGCATCAGACGGCACCTGGGGTGGCTTAATGACTGAATGCTCCTGGTCGGCGACTGCAGCAGCTGCCCTGAATTTTTTATACTTGGCTTCACGGTGAGACCTCTGAAAGACACCATGATAAGTCTCACCCGTGCTCCTCTGAGAGCCGCCTTTCATTAGTTGTCTCCCGACCGGAGGTGAGAGCGGCAGGGTGACGAAGTCAGGTGGAAATAAAAGCCAAAATTGTTTTGAGAGAGTGGGCCAGCAGAAAGTTAATATACTGAAGAAGTTGTGAGTGTATTTATGGTCCTCCTAAAAATAAAATCATTCAGTCTTTGCTGTTGGGAGCTGTTATGATGGATTTTGGGTAATGGAGTTTTGATGGATGAGTGGTGTCTGACTAGTGCCGGGGTCTAAGAGGACGAAGGGTACGATTGACTGCTGTACACCAATATCTGACCACCAGAAATAATAACATCTCCTGTTTCTGGTGCTCCACACCCGCTATGTTTAATTTTCTTGCCAAATTGTTTAGGTATGTAATATTGAATACCTCATAACCTTTTATAAGTGTTATAAAGCGACTGCAAACCCTCGGAGAGAAAACCACAGAGGAGTCTGTGAAATCTACTTTCCCTATGATCTCAAACATCCAAATTCCCTTTTGGCCAACCCTCTTTAAAGACTCTGATTAGGCGAGGTAGAATGATAATGTTTTCGTCTCTAGCATCCCTTTGGTAAACATTGCCGTTAGGATCAATTAACCAGCGGCTAATGAGCAAAGTGGGGGTCTGCCTCGATATTGCACCATTGTTCATTGGCCATTTTTAATTAATGGGTTTTGAAGTAAAAATCGCAAAAAGTTTTTAATTGTTTTTTTTTCTTTCTTTTTAAGTGTGGGGGGATATAAGATCAAAGTGTTAATTATAAAGTAGGGGCTTTAAAGTGAGGAGGATTTAGACTTTTAATTAAGGGGGAATTTGATGCGACCAACAGACTGAGTTCAATTGCCACACAATCCCCTGCTATTCTCCCCTGCCCATCATCCTCTGTCTCCTCTGTTTTCAATCTTCTGCCACTCATTTTGCTCTCTTGCCACCCTTGTGCGGTGTTGATGTTTCCCTCTTTGCAGGGTGTTGCTATCAGAAGCCGGATTAGGGATTTTAAAAGGCCTGGGTGGGGAGGAGCAGAAAGATGGGCCAAGGGGTAAAGGGGTTTTGTCACTCCATCAGATTTCTTAGATTAAATTAGACAAATCAGAGGTCTTTTGAAAATGTCCACAAGTCTGCATCTCCCTTCTTTACAGCCTCACCTCCGTCTGTCTCTCCATCTCCCTTCCTGCTCAGCTGCTCTCCCTCAACAGCTCACAAGATTGTCTTCATAGCGGTGATAAATTAGGCTGAAGTGATTAGCATGGTGTGAAACGTGATTACATACTGTAGCTTTGCTGATTTGTCGAACAGATGCCCTCTACCAGCTAGATTTTGGTAGGTTACAGAGTTAAACTCAGTCTCCCCCACAGCTGGAGATCCCAGTAGACACACACAGGTTAATTGCCTTGAATGTGGATACAGCCCCACCATACCCACTGGGATTGCAACTCGAAGTTCATTTGTTATTGCCATCTCTGTTTAGAAACACTCTTTCACGCCTACTCACAGGCCTGTTTGCAGTCCAGCGTTTACTTAGAAAAGAGAGGACTGACGTTGAGTCATGATGTCGTCAGCTGACAAAAACAAAAGAAGAAAAAAGATAAAGTTATTAAAATTAGAAAAGCGGAACAATATGTTTGCCAGTCATCAGAATTAATGGTTTGGTGGCCTAACTTCCATCAGCGTGATAAGAAAGTGAGACATTTTTTAAGGAGACGCGCCGACAGGGGTGGAATAACACGAGGTAATAATAACCAGAGAAATGGCTGACCTCCTGTTGTCTCACCTCTTCCGCCCGTGTTGCTGTGATTACGCCAATCACTGTCATTAACATTCTCTGCTATTAATGTGATTTCTCATGCTTTGTTGCATGCATGCTAATGACTGACACCCAGCTCTCTTCTTGTTCTAGTGGCACGACCTATCCGCAGCTTCCTCCTCAAACGCTCATCTGTATTAAAACAGTTCCTCGAGCTGTACTGAATTAATAAATGCAGCCCGCAAATCCACTCCCGATTAAGACAATAACCTGGCCCAGCATTCATCTGCTCATCATGAATCAGCCCTTATCAGTTTTTTAGCTCAGTACGATTCTCATCTCTCATCCGTTCTTTCTCTCTATCCCTGGCTCATCTCTTTTTCTCCCCGTTTCACTTTTCTCCCCGAGAAAAAGGGCAGAAAAGAGGAGGAGGAGCAGGGATTACCATACGTCAATCTACCCCTGATCCCTCTACCTTTTTAACTTTGTTGCATCTCATCACGTGTGTGCTCTCCTTATCTGTTTATCCCACTCTCGCTAATCTTCTTTTTTCTACTCTTTACCATCCCTTGCTCCCTCCATTAATGCCTTTTGTTGCCTTTATCTGACTCTTAGCGTCTCCCTCTCTCATGTGTTCCCTGGCTTTGCTCGAGGTTTCACCTCAGCAGTACATTAAGCGTCTACCTTACACAACAGATTGAGAGCAGCGGAGATCCATTTTGTCTTGTGGCTCATTGTGACATCAAGCATTAAGTTCTCCGGGGACATTTTGTATCTCAAACAGGATTTGAAGTATTTATCTAAACTAAAGGGACTTGTGATATTATTGGGAAGCGATTATAACTGCCTGTGGTTGTTAAACAAACAAAGTGAGTTGCCTTTATTCTGCAACCTTTATGCCGACCTTATACTGGAGGCACACAGTGAAACATCCCAACAGATCTTTGGGTGCTGTGGTGGAGCCGGAAGTTTGGGTGGCAGAGAAGCTGATGTCGTGATCCCTTTTTTTTTTAACTTCTTGATATATTCGTTTAGTTATTGTACTTTTAATGTGTTCTCTAATTCAACTCTTTTTTAAAAACTTTATTCATTCATGTAATTTCTTAAATATCTGGATATTTTACATCCAAAATAGAAATGATTATTTTTCTTCTTATTCTATTCCACTTTATTCTTAGGATTTGATAATGACCTTTTAGTATTTTAGAACTAAACGATTTTGCGATTCTTTTACCTGCCTCAAGTATTTCCTTAATGCAAATCTATGAGTTATGAGCTTTTTCAGTTTTCATCACTGTAACGGAACTTGATGAAAAACGCCTTCCAGAGTGAGGATTTCACTTACTCTCACTGTAATGTTCATGTGCTGACTGGGAAACATCTGAAACATCAGATTATGCGGCATCGCTTCTTGGCCAGAAGTCAGAATGAGCGCCAAATTTCCCCTTTATTGGCATTTATATTTATAGTTACTCTAATGATAAATGGAGTCATCAGAGTGCACCGAGGAGTTCACCGCTACATAATCCAACACGGAACCAGCTGCCAACGTTTCTGGATTTTGATCGATTAGACTTTTAGTTGTTGGACCAACTTTGAGAATAAAATGGCTGCAGTGAGCTGCTTCGCCTGCACATTTAGGAGAAGACAACTTTGATGAAATCACCTGTTATTGCTGACTGAGATACCCTCCCTTCTTTTAGGGATGCAGGAGGGAGACAGCAGTTTTTGAAAATACCCGTGTTGCTCCCTCAGTTCTTCAGTCCGTTATGTTGAGGTGTTTTTTTTTAAATATTCTAATCCTTTTAGCTCTCTGGGCTTGGCTTTGAGTTGGAGCCAGGAAAGGGGACAGTCAAGAGTGCGGAAGTTTTGTTTCTACTGGTTCTTTCTATTGTTGATACAGTTTCTCTTTGTACACTTGGAAATTCTGAGAGGTGACGTTCCACGTCCCAAGAGCCAGCTTCAGTAGCCGAGGATCAGACCGCCAAGGTCCCCGCCTTCGGCTGCCGCCCAGCTCACACTGCACCCGACCCCCATGGCCCCTCCCACGGGTGGTGAGCCCGTAGGAAGGGGGACCCGTGCCGTTTCTTCGGGCTGTGCCCGACCGAGCCCCACGGGCACAGACCCGGCCACCAGGCGCTCGCCGGCGGGCCCCACCCCTGGGCCTGAAGGCGAAGCTCTCGATTTACAGGTCAATCTATGTTCCTATCCTCATCTATGGTCACGAGCTGTGGGTAGTGACCGAAAGAACGAGATCGCGAATACAAGCGGCCGAAATGAGTTTCCCCCGCAGGGTGTCTGGGCTCTCCCTTAGAGATAGGATGAGAAGCTCGGTCATTCGGGAGGGGCTCGGAGTAGAACCGCTGCTCCTCCGCATCGAGAGGAGTCAGATGAGGTGGCTCGGGCATCTAGTGAGAATGCCTCCTGGACGCCTCCCCGGTGAGGTGTTCCGGGCCCGTCCCACTGGGAGGAGGCCCCGGGGAAGACCCAGGACACGTTGGAGAGACTATGTCTCTCGGCTGGCCTGGGAACGCCTCGGGGTCCCCCCAGAAGAGCTGGAGGAAGTGGCCGGGGACAGGGACGTCTGGGTCTCTTTGCTCAAGCTGCTGCCCCCGCGACCCGATCCCCGGACCAGCGGAAGATGATGGATGGATGGATGGACACTTGGAAATTCAGTTTGTATGTGAAAAAAGAAGATTTACTGTCTGATTAATTGACAAAATGTGAGTTTCTACATACAACTATGAAGGACTTCATTATACATTGTGTGGGCTGGATGCCCCTGCGTGGATGGACAGTGATGACAAATGGTAACAACACTCATGTTCCACTCAGGGGGAATCATAATAACTAGCCCTGGATTTTTCATGAGTTCGAAACTTAAATTTATTTGGAACTTTTGCTTCTTCTTGGAGTTTATTCTGTTGTGCTGTTTGCCTGCTAACATGGCAAACATTCACACTCCTTGAAAAGCCAGCAGCCTAGCAGCGGTTTTCCACACATTTTTGTTGTGTACACAAGTTTTTTGATGGATGCACAAATTACATAACAATGGAAATAAAGTATAAAGTATGTGATAAAGTATCACAGCTGCAGTAATATCCAACTAATACCTCTTTACTGTAGCCATTTACAAACATGTGTCACTTACACATTCAGACATATTTTTTTCCCTTTAACATATCAAGCATCTGTTAGTCAGTCCCAGTAGCACAGAGGGATTATGACTAAAGACTGAAGACTAAACTCCAAATGGTTCTACAACAGGTCTCAGTTTAGTTTCGGTATACCACGGATAGGTGTTTCAGGATGATTTAACAAAAACGGTCGGGGGGAGTTTTAACACCGTTACTGTGAGCAGCATCACGAGCTGCCTTATTATCACCTGGGCATCTCAGCCTTGCTCAAAAGTACAAAAGCTCACAGTTCAGTGTAGCACTCTCAGTGTGAAGGTGTGTTTTTCTGTCTTGCCTTCTTTTCTTGATGTGCATTTTTTCCCCCACCATGAACCACTGACTGCTTTTTGTTTTCCAGAACCTGAAGGCTCACTCGATGCAGGGTAGCATTCATCATGATTATGCCACCCCGATCATTAGACTCAGTGGAATTAATATTCATTTGTTCCCCGCCATCCACTGAGACTCCGAAATGTAAATTGGTGGCCTCTGTTGTGACACACTGGCTCATGAACAGTATGTGAATCAAATCAAATTAAAGTGTGTAGAGCTACCATGACCATTTGTCTCTGTAAGAAAAAACGTTATTGTTTTACAGTACTTTCTTGGAATTCTAAAGTGGTCTTTAAGTGGTATCTTTAGGCACTTTGTTTTAAGTGGCCTGTTGCAAAGACACATAATTTGTTATTTTCTCTTTAGTTGCATCTACAAAAAATGCTAAAGAAAGCAAAGTTTTACAGTCATAAAATAGTCATTTTCGGTGATTTCCGAGGAGATATTAACCAAAAACCTGATATATCTCAGCAATAGCGATGCGCATCCTTAAAAAACAAATGAAGAAATGAAGAAATATATCTCCTGCAGATAAACAGCATCTGAAAGTGATGCTGAAATATGGGAGAGGAATCCAGCAAAGACCTGACACAAGACCTGAGAGATGCCTCTGGACCTTCAGTTGATTCATCTAGCTGTTCACTGTAACCAAATCAGAAATGGTCTCCATGGAAGGGTGGCCGTCAAGAAGCCGTTCTTAAGGAGGGGAAACAGGGAGAAAAGGCTGAGCTATGCCAAATGACACAAGAAGTGGACTGAAAATAAGTTGCAACAGGTCTTATGGAGGGATGAATCCTCCCCAGAGCAGTGTGGGATCATGTTGACAGAGAACGGAACAAAAGGCAGCCGACATCCAAAGAAGAGCTTTGGGATGTCCTTCAAGAAGCCTGGAGAACTCTTCCTGAAGACGACTTTTGAAGAATAAAGGAGCTCGTACCTTTTAAAAGTTCATTAGAATTATACACTTTTGCCTTGTATACTGTAGTTCCTTTTATGTTTGCCGATATTTCAAGAAATCTCTGCCTCCATTTCTCGTTTTCATTATTTTTCGCTTTTGAATTATTTTTATATAACTAAATGAAGGGTGTGTGAAGGCTTTCGCACAGTACAGTTTGTTATCAGAGCCATTTGTCCGTTTGTCAGGTTTTTTTTAAGATTACACAGAAATTACAGAAGAAAAATGTTATGAAACCTGGTGGAGATGTTTGGTTAGGTGCAATGTAGTAAAACCAGTTTTGGATCCAGAGTACCTTCTTCAGAATTGCCTTGGTCGATGGTGGTGTTGTCCCAGTGCCCTTCTATCTATCGAATGCAGCAGTGTTGTCATCGACAGGTCTAAAGCCAACCCAGCTGGATGTTATTTTGTCTTTGTTGCAGTTTTTTATTGGTACAACTTGGAGGATGAAAAAAAGCAACGTATTTGGATATTTAAAAACAGCACCTAATTAAACTGATGGCTGCTCACACATTACTGCTAGTGCTGTTCCTCTCCTGAGCTTTGCCGGTGTTTTTAATTCAAACATTCCACTGGGGACTTGAAGTTGAGAACAATACGAAGTGTGCATTTGACAAAATTAGTCCTCTCTCCCGCACGCAGCTTTGACACAAAAAAATTTGTGCCTAGTTGGAAATAAGAACACTAAATTCTACGTGATGTTTTTCTAACTAACATGGTGTGAATGTTCAATATCCAACCTAAAGAAATGTTCACCATGACGTATTGAAGAGGACTGTTGTCTACAACTTTGCAGTGCATTAATTCCTCTCCGGGGTGTCGTAGCCTGCACTGTTACGAGTGTGTGCGGATGTGTTGACATAAGTGCTTCCTGCGCTCTGAAGGGTAAGAGGGGCAGTCTGAGTGCAATCCGATGCAACTGGCAAAACTCATCATATCCCAGAAACTGAAAGAGCTGAAAATGAAAAGCTGGATTTGAAAAACGAGATGTCATAGAACGCCTGGTAAATATATACTTTTCTCAATTTGAAATGTTACGCAGTACCGAATGGAGCCTTTCATTTGGTGCCCTTTCTTAGCTTGGACACATCAAACCATTCATTTTGAACGGGCAGGTGGGTCCAAACTTGACTCATGCCGTAAAGATTATTCTTGTCTTGTTGGATAATAAGTGTTAATGTCTGCTCGCTGTCAAAGATCCTGCCTTCCAGCAACTGCAAGCAGGTGA
Source organism: Odontesthes bonariensis (assembly GCF_027942865.1). Lineage (NCBI taxonomy): Eukaryota > Metazoa > Chordata > Actinopteri > Atheriniformes > Atherinopsidae > Odontesthes > Odontesthes bonariensis. The sequence continues at coordinate 27,426,680 of NC_134519.1, read as the reverse complement.
GGATTTAGCAGGCTCAGGGTTAACAGGAGAGGTTGAATGCAAAGGTCCCGAGAGCATTTTGAAGAGGGAGTGGGAAAAAAAACCAAAACATATAAATGCGAGAGGTGGAAATGGAAAGGAAAGGCGGTGGAGGGAGATGCGCAAGGACAAAACGGAAATGACCTCTGCAGCCCTGTTGATGACATGAAGCAGAAGAGGAGAAGAGACGTAGAAGAAGGGCGACATACTGAGCAAGGAGGATTAAGAAAGCAGCTGGTGAGGATGATCCAGAGCAGGGCAAGACGGAGAGAGACGGGGAGAGGGAAGATGGTGGAAGGAAGTAGAAGAAGGGGAGGTGCAAGAGATTGATGAGAGAGAGTGAGAAACTAATTCTCACTCCACTCTGGGCTGGAAGATTAAGGAAGATTAGAGTGATTGAGTGAGGGAGGGAAAGAGATTTGGTGATAACTTCTACCACGTACCATTGAAAGATCTCTGAATGGCTAATACTCAGACAGAAAAAAAAAACAATATATAGAGTGAATGGGTAAGGAAGGAGGAGACAAACAAAGAGATGAAGAATGACGTGAGAATGAATAGATAAGGACGGGGGCAAATCAGGCTCAGAGTGGTCCTAATAGTAGTGATCCATGTCCTTTCTAGCAGTGTAGTAATCCACGCCATGGGAGCATAGATGCAGAATCCAGGTCATCTGAATACTTCTCCAGCATCTCGCTTTCACAGAGACTTCCCATTGGGATTCATTCACGTTTATTGTGCAAGTCTTTGTGACAGTATCTGTACATTCTGTTCTTTTTTGCTCGCAAAAAATAGGAACCTATTTTCAATTCCCTGCCACTGACATCTATTTATTCCCTTTTCTGACTTCTGAAAATTTTCAGCAGTCGCAGGTATGGGCTGCTCTCTTTTTCCCGGGTTAAAGGGGTGATGGAACAAATGCAAAAGTGCACATACTATTCTGTGCGTGTGCTTATGCAGACCTATTCCAGGCCGAGCACATGCATTACATCCTGTTTGACAAATGTGTGTGTCCGCGCTCTTGAGCGCACGCCTTCTGCCATGCAAGTTTTTTCTGCTGAAAATGAAGAGAAAAAGAAAGAGAGGGAAAAAGAGAGGGAGAGTGCTGCAGTGGCAGACTCAATCCGTCATGCAGGATTACAGCGTAAGCTTTTCCACGGCCATAGATGTGGTTTTTATAGGAGAGACACAGGGCTTTTCTAAAGGCAGTGGCCCCTACTACTCCAGCTCCATATTAGACACAAAAGCCGAAGGCTGACGAGTGTGGAGGGGATTCTCCCAGTGAGATCTTCCCGCTCAGATGTCTGCTGACTCCATACCTGATGCAGTGGAAGAAGGGTTGCCTCAGGGACAGGTTGGATGAGCAACTTGGGCTGCCGCCTCTTTGGCTTCACATGCTGAAGGTGGGATCACTACTGCACCTACACTTTCACAGATGTGACCTTGGAAAGTGATAAGAGCCTCACAGCTTTTTGATTCTGGGAAATGTTGTGAGGTGATTCTGTGTGTTTTTTGAGGATACGCAGGCCTTGTAGGGTTTCCATTTGCCCCGTACATCTTAAGCAGAGTTTATGTTCCCAGTGCCAGAACATCCAAAACGTTACACAACATGAATCTGCCCTGAAGAAACGATAAAAAAAAAAATCACCCTGAAAATGTACTGCCAAACTTTGATCTCCCACATTGCCCTGCTACACTCTACTGAGACGGGCAAAAACAGATTAGGAATCTCTCCTCAGCATACACCCACATTCTTGATGTATTACTTTGAACCCCACAGCAGAAGGTCTCAATAAAAGCAATGCTGCCACAAACATTGAGGGGAGGAAAAAGAAAGTATAGCAAGCTGCATGACCACATGGCAGAGGCTGTCGTTTCAGCTGATGGCCGCCCTGCTGAAAAGGAAACAACCGCTGTACAAAACACTGGTTTTAATTTTCACATCCTTTATCCGATCCTCACCCAAGGAGCCCCCCCCCCCTGTTTTAACCTGCCAGAGATAGCGACTTAAATGTGTCGCAATCTGCCGTGTCTCCCTGGGCCTCTGGGAAACAAACAAAGCTGACCCAAATAAAGAGAGACAATGGCAAAATGAATTTGAGTTTGGGCCAATGTCATTGGAATTGCAAAAATAAGCCATCAGTAAGGGTGGACAGGCTGGGGAAGACCTTGGGAGCACAAAAGTCATAACAGGATGGGTGGAGGATATATGCTAATAAGGTGGCGACTTGAATCAGGGAGATTAGAGACTGTGACAGTACGAGGTTTCAGGCCTGTTCAGTCATCAGAGCAAAGGTATGACTTCAGTAGACTCTGATAAAGGAGCAGTACTCAACAACATCCTTAGCGTAGATGATTCTGACAAAGCAGCAAGAAAAATTGGGACTGGATAGATATGAGCAAGATTAGCACTGTGTTTGTAGTTGGCGGGAATCTCAGTGGGAATTGTGAGATAGGAAGGTTTGTTCACACGTTGAAGACAATGAAGTTTCACAACGCAGGCTTGAAATTTGTGAGAGGACACAATTTTGGAGGCATATGTCTTATGTCGGGTAGCGTTGCTTCACGTGAAGGGAACAGGCCCCAAGAGTCTACAGTGTGTAGTTTCTAACCCTAAACCTGTATATTTAAACATCTAAACCTAACCACGTGTATTGACTCATCAGAAGCAGTTTTTCAGTGTCGTCCAATCATGGTATTGCTCACACTGGGCATTGTTCTTATCTTGTGATCAGGATTTTTAGGTTCCAAGCTGTTTTCACACATGCACTGGAGAGTGTTATCCTCTAGAGATATTTCCCTGAGAGCGAGCAACTGACAACGTGACTTCCACCATGTGTGAACCCATTATTTTAGTAAGGCTTTTGAAAATTAGCATTTTTCTTTTTTTTTGGCCGTGCTTAATCAAAGCTCTTCCCTGTTCAAAAGAGAAAAAAAGTAAATAAGCTGAGGTCATTAGGGGACGCTGTCACACACACACACAAGCACACCCACGCACGCACACACACGCACGCACACACACGCACACACACGTACCCGCACACACACACACGCACACACACACACACACACACACACACACACACACACACATACACACACACACACACACACACACAAGAAAGAATAACATGCTGAATCTGTGGCCTCCGGTACTGCAGGAACCCAGTGGTTGCCGAGCCGGGCAGACTATCTGGATTGTGAAAATCAGGCTAAAACTCTTTAGTTACTAACCTGGCTTTAGTCAGTGTCGTCATTGGTTATTCTGTTTTCTGTGTTAGTTCACATCCAGTCCACTGTTTAGGTCCAGACTGATATTTGTGAGCAAGTGATGGGTAAATGATCGCCAAAATTTGAGCAGACGCAGTTGTCACAAATAGTCAGTCATAGTTGGCGATACAGGATTTTACTGTAACATAAACTGCAGGGTGACTGAATACCTGCAGAACTACCAGTGGTTTAAGTATCGGAAACCTGAACCCAACGCCTTCTTTGAGTGTCATCCCTCTGGCGCTTCGTTAAATGCAACAAAGAAACCCTTTTGCCGTCATAATGTTAGAAAACATTTAACACTTGGTAGAGAATGCATTCAGAGCAGCTCTACAGCTCCCAGCAGTACTGATTGTATCAGAAGGCCATTCAGAGAAAGTTCGCTCAATCCCTCGTCTTTTTTAGGCGTCGCCTTGTTGGGAGATAAACACAAATCTTTGAATGTATATTGAAGTGAGAATCGGGTCGATTAAGGTGGAGTGCCATTATTCACTCTACCTATTGGCTAGTGGCCTTGATGTCATTTTAAAATGTGCCATTTCCTTCCCGGTGCCCCACATATTATTACCGACAACCTTGGACGTGTTGCGTATATTAATCTCTGAAACAGCGCTATCCCACCTCGCCGTGTCCTCTCCACCAGTCTGGGTGTCACTGGAAAGGAACACCCTTGAAAGGTAAACAACAGCGGCAGAGGAGAAGGACACCGTAAATTGTACCTCTGCAAAACATGTTGGCTGCCCAGTAAAGTCCGGCTCTTTCTAATAAGCTGACCTGTCGTGATTTGCGTCTCACAGAGATGACAGGTGGGCACACTCCACTAATGTTCCCTCACAATATGCATGAGAATATGCAATATGTTAATGCGCATTAACGCACACAGTTCACACGCGCGCACACAACCTTTGTGAGACAAAGTCCATCTGCAATTCCCGAGGACTTTCGCTGAAATGTCAGTCCGTGTGCTGAACGGATCAGATAGCTTTTTGATGTTGCACATGCAGTCAGGCGAAAGAGGAAGAGAGACAGGCTTGATAGGCATCAGGTGTAATTTCAGTAACGGCTTTGGCAGCTGATGACTCACAACTCAGAAAACGCAGGCTGAGCACCTAACTAGAGAGGAACTGGCTCAAAGGAGATGAGCTACCTGATACAACAACATTCCCTGACCTTTGTGCATGAAGAGCATTGAAGCTGATCAGCTCCTTCAACTTCACAGCGGAGGATCAGCAGAGAGGCCTAGAGGTGGAGTGATGTCAGATGTTGTTAAAGTTCAGTGGCACAATAATAATTTGCTGTTGCCGTACAATGTCGACAGAAGCGGGATCATTCAGCCTGAAGAGGTGGTGGGGGCGACTGCAGTCGGTGTGATACAAAAATCTGCCTTTAGACCAACCATGCACACAAAGCTAAAATTAACAGCTTTAAAAGGCCTGAACTGTAAGCAGATTTCGAGGCCTTTGGTGGGTCAGTGCTGTCACTATTCGTATATCTTGACTCTCTTAGCCAGCACTTTACCTTATGACCGGACAAATCAGACCGAGAACAACTTGGGCCCTTGCCAAGGCAATAAAATATGGGCCACAAATGTTGTCCCTGTCGTGACCTACTGGCACATCTCCTGGCACTGTGATTCTCAGAACTGTCTCCTCTCATGATTTATTTGATCTTTATGGCACCCCTCACCGTTTATATCCTGTTGCCTAAGATAAAGCAGCAGCAGCGGCGCTTGGGTTTGCTGTATAGACACAGATGTAGTCATATCAGCTTGACCTAGTCTGGTTACAGTTAACCTGTAAATGGTAATATCTGTTGCTTTTCTTCATGCATGCAAAACATTCTTCCTGGAGCGTTTTGAATGCATTGCATTTAAATACTAAATCCACCTCATGATTCAAAGGCTTTTTGAGCCACCATCAGCAGCAATTGTTTTCTACAGGTTATCAGTCTCTCACATCTCTGTTTTGACCCACCCTTCTTTACAACATTGTTTGATTTGTTACTACACAGCTTTCCTAAGGTCCGACCACTGCATTTAAATGGTTTTGAGGTCTGGACTTTGACAGGACCATTGATTCTTTTCTTTTTTAGCCTCTATTTTGTAAATTTGCTATTGTCTGACCTTGGGGTTCCCACTCCTGGGAAGATTGTCAGCTGTCGTGAATGTTTTCCAGTTGCGAATGATAATTCAAACTGTAGAAAGATGGACACCCAATAGTTTGGAAATGGCCTTATAACCGTTCCCTGATGGATGGGCAGCAACAATTGCTTCTCTAAGATCATTGCTGATGTCTTTCCTCCTTGGCATTGTGTTAACACACACCTGAGTGCTCCCGACCAGCAAACTGACAAAGCCTTCTGCTTTTATAGAGGTGCTCACACTTGATGATGACCAGTTAAGCAAGAGCACTTGATTAGCATTGATAGCTTGAAAGCAGTGAGGGTGATCTTAGTTGTTACATTCTGCTTCTGCATTGGCCTAAATGTTGTTCCATAAGTAATGATGCAGTGTAGTATGTTATATGTTGTTGTTAATCTGAGGTTGGATTTAACTAATTTTGAGACTTAAAGGGTGTACTATGAAGCAAATGGAGCACAGCACAGTTGGAAAAAGCACAGTTGCTGCGATTGAAATGCGAAGACAGCTGCCAGATTTCCAAATTGTTAGTTATGGCCTTTAATGAATTATTATATGCCTGCCGTTTCTGTTGTGACAGCTACATATGAGGCTTTTACTTTATTCAACTCTAACATTGTCTCATAAAAACGAAGAAATCTAGTAATTCTCAGACAAAAGGAAAGTTAAATAGATATTTTTGATCTGTGTTCGACACAACTTGAGCTTAATAGAGCAGACTTGTTGGCAAATTGAGATGAGATATAAAAACAAATATAGCCCATTCTGATTTACCAACCAATGATGGTTCTTTAATAATGTGACATAATCTATTTTCCCACCTGAGAATTGATCAAAAATGAGAAAAGTGCAGTTTTCCAGCCATTTAATAGATTAATTGTGCAAAATATGTCATTGCATTATGATTCAGTTTGAGGATGAAAATGCCAACATTTGATCAATGCCTAAATTCTCTGACTGGGTTTTTACAAAGTCTATTGAATTAATAATTTTCTATCAGTTATTTGACAATTTAACATTTATCTAACGCCAATCAAGACATTTCAGTTTGGTTACAATGCCAGGCATCAGCATAGATTCAGACGACATTTAAAATGCTTTTTACAGACAGTTTAATCCTAAAATCGGGAAATAAACCACTCTGGAGCAGGTTATGTGTTCAGTCTAAGTTTCCACTGTGATCTCGCTAAGTCAAAAGAGAGCCACCTTCGTTATTGCGAAAACTCTGACTTTCAGCTCAACATAGCCTGCTAAGCTTTTGTGTCATAATCTGCTCTCTGGTAAGGACAACATAGTTATTCTTTAAAACCTTTCATTATACATAAAAATACATGAGAACTGACAGAAATGTGTTTCTCCCCCCCCCCCATTGCTCCCCAGCATATAATTGAAGGGCAGCAGTTTGCATCTTTATGTACATTTTTGTTATCACAGAGAAATATTTAAACACAATGTTTCCAGCTTTTTAGTAGCGACGCCACAAACATGCTCTCCTCTCTGTGAAGCAAAGCAATGCAATTTGGGAATACTGATATTCAATTTTTGAGATCGTAAAAACTCCTGATGGTCCAGGAGAGACACATGATTGGTTAGTTTTGAACTTAGAAGGGACAAATGATGGTTGAATTTATTAGGAGGAGCCGGTGCATATTCAGAAAGACTGAACCTTCAGTTCTATCTGTTTTCATAGTTTTCTCAGCCCATTCTGTATTTTAAGTATCAGCTCTCTTGCTTCATGTTCTACAAGCTGTAGCTCTTGCCATCCCCTTGTAACCCCACTGATTTAGTTGAAAGACAAGAAAATCCAAAGCCCCCTGTAGCTGTGTTACTGTGAGTATTTTTAGTATTACTCTCACCAGCTTGCAAACAGTCGCTCTAAAGTGGACTGAATTTCAGCGTCCTCACCGTGCCAAACTGTAAATTCATATCAGGACTGTTTATTGTGAAGAGCAGTGCTGTCACAGTGTTTACCTGCACCTTTTTCCCCACATTGCCCACTGTCCGCCACTCTCTGGGGAGTTATCTTATATCTTATAGTTACCTGTCTATAGTCTGGAGCTTTACACTTTCCCCAGAGAGGTTAGCACCTGCTGTCAGTAGATCAGCGAGGCTGAGATGGAGACAAGGCTGGGGACACAGGTGAAAAGGGTATTCATACATTAATGGAGGAAGGCTGCTTCTCACCTCCTCACATGTTGGCAGGTCTGCTTTTATCTGCTGAGGTTCAAGGCGAGGTTGGACCTGTGTTATGGTACTTTGCACTTAAAGCTACCTGGTCAGTCTTGCAAAGAGGCCAACAACACACACTCCTGCTGCTGGCCTCTACACCTCCCACCCTCTCCTTGCACACATGCTCACACACAACCATTCCATCAAGCGTTGCGGTTTTCCCTTTTTTTTTTTTTTCTGCCTCTTGTCTGAGGCTTTCCTTTGTAACTCAATGCATAATTCTTTTCTGTGGCTGCTTTTTGCTTTTTCCATCCTGGTGTGAGAGAGCGCTTCCTTTCTTCTCTTTAACTTTGCTGCGTCCAGAGAGGCCGTCCCCAGAGTATCCTTTATGTTTCTATCCAATGCAGATATGAGAGGTGCTTCTATGTGAGCTCAGGCTTTTATTTTCTTTTTGGTGCGACTTTGTGAATGTGCGTTTGAGAGGGTGGATGAATGAGACTTTGAGTCCAGGTATTTTTGCGTGTGTGCGCAAGTAAATAAATGAATGCGTCTTTTGTCAACAGAGCTTGAAGCCACCAGCCCGTGTGAGCGGGAGCGCACGAGCATGCTGTTGCTGTCTCGGAGCGTTCGTAGCAGTGTTTGCCTGATCAATGGAAGGGCTACCCTGAGAAAAAGAGGATAGACAGCAAGCAGAGACGTGAATCGTGATTAAAATTTTCAGTCTCGTTAAGTTGGTGGCAGCTCTGGATCGATGGTGAGGCCCTGCCTCCAATACAGATGAAGCTAAAGATCAGAGTTGATGAGTTTTAGAAGGGAAAATAATTCAGTTATTTATGGCCCTAATTAATCAATCCACTGAAACACATGATGTAGGTTTAAAGACCTTTCACAGAACTGGAGTCACACGGGTGTGATTTATAAAATACTTTTAACTATATGTTTTCCAAAGCTATTGCTGCCACCCTTTCATGCTTTTTACTCTTCTTGAAATCTTTAAACTCTGTGTAAAGGCTAGGTAGGTCCCCCTGCCCTGATTCTTGTTTGTTCCACAAGAAGGAAAACAACATTTATGTCCTATCTTATTGTAAAAATGAAATGAGAAAATAGAAGCTCCTGTCTGCCTTACCATAGCACCCAATTATCCTCACTTGTGCTGCGCAGGCCAAGGCAACCAGGATAATTTCATAACAGCAGCTCTCCCTAAAGGTAACAATGCTGTGGCATAGATCTGTACATGACAGAGGGGCCTTCTCCCTTGAAAATTGTGTATAATACAAAATACTTAAAGAACAAAAAAAAAAAGACAAGAAGTTTTCTTCCTGCTTTTGGCTTCAAAGGAAATGTCACATTGACAGAACCTCCCACGTAAAAGTGTTGTAAATTTCAGCTCAGTGGGCGACACTGCCATGTTGATATTCTAACCTGCAACTGTCCACCTGCCCCGAGCTTGTTAACAAGGTGCCCGTGGCAATGATTGCTTGGCCGTCAAACTCCCAGCTGATAAGTTCCTGTGGGAGAAAGAGAGTGGAGCTCTGTCATTGAATTCACCCTGATCGGCTCCTCATGCTGTACATTTGAGATAACGCCCAGCCAATCCCAGCCTCCCGTCCTCTGTAGCAGCCTCTGTCACGTTTATTCTGCAAAAATCTCTTGCAGCGAGTCTCATGTAACTACTTGACGTATCCTCTTTGGCATGTTTTATCATTTGATGACCTGATTTATACGGACAATTATAGTGCTGTCGCCTGTTATCAAGATGGTAGCTGACCAGACACCTGTCACTTTCAATGTTGCGAGGCTGAGGTCGCAGATTGGCTGATTGATTGAAGTCCGAGTGCACAGAGGGCGAGGGACGGGGTGACAGGCCTGTGATTGACACAGATGAGAGGGAGCAAAAGAGGATAGAATCGAGCGGCAGAGCGGATGGGATACTAAAACAATAGCAAGTTAAAAGAGGGGATAGAGAGAGATTTAAAAAGATAGATAGGCCAAAGAAGAGACAGGTGGTGAGTGGGAGAGGTTGGGAAAGAGAACACAGAGGGAGGGGGAAGGGTGGATTTTTTCTCTTTTTGGTCTTCATCAAAAGAGGTTGCTGAGAGAAAGTGAATCAGAAAGAGAGGACGATGAGGGGAAGAAGAGGAAAAGGGAGAAAAGTATTTCAGAAGGAACCTTACCACTTCAGTCATGTGAATGTGCTGGCAGGGTCTGTCTGTACCACAGTGGAGCAAGTGTCAAACACCCAGACAGACTGCATTACGCTGCTCGGGACAACATTTAACAGGCACTCTGTACTCCAGGACATGCAAATTTCACCAATTCTACAGATGTTAAATTCAGTTAGTTTGACCAACAACGACATATAAATGAGACTTAAAAAAAAAATAACCCTACACTCAAAGTATTTTCATCATCGACAATTCTTTTGAAACAGTTTGCATTATATTTTATGTGGCCCTGAAAATAAATCTGTCCTGTTGCTCATATTAAGAGCTTAAACATTCAAAAGGTTTGCCAGTTGGAGGAGAAGATGGCCAGTAAAAGATGCTATTGAGTTGCAAAAAGCTGCAGTGATATACATCAGTTGCCTCAATTTCGTATTATTAATCAGCTATTTTGCTGCAGTTATGTTGTAATGTACAAATAAACACATTTACACCTCCACTGCCACATTGTCAGATTTAATGTGAAATCCCCTTCTATCACGAATGTAGCGCAGCACAGATGTGGACATGCATAGCAGAGGAACATTAAAGCCATATGAATGACTCACTATGTTTTTATACTTAAAGCAGCAAGTGAAGGGAAGTAATTTCTCCGAGTTTAAAAATAGACATCAGTTTTGCAAGTATAAAGCCTTTTCCCCACCTTTTACAGACCAAAATTAATACCCGGTGGAGATGCTCAGTTTGACTCAGGCCTCAGTCAGATTTGTTTAATTGCTAATCAATCATGGAGGGGGGGGCAAGCCATCTGTGTCTGCAACCAAACTTTGTATTGTGTGGAATGTACACCATAGCTGTCTTGGTGCCTGCTTGTTTTCACCCGATCGTGTTAATGAGCTGTATTTTTGTCTTGAAGAATTGACTTGACTTAAGGACTTGCAGATTTAATTTGTACTCGTAAATGTACTCTGTACTTGCAGAATTCATTAGTACAATGCAAAATGTAGATTGAATTTGTGCTTCTTCTTCTTTTTACACACATTTGTTGTCTGTTCTATCTGTCCACATCGTCTGCAAAAACAGAAGCGTTCGTGTTTATTGGAAGTTAGATATCCCTAAGTGATATTGTAACTCCTCCAAAAAAGACTTAACCTTTGGAAAATGACATTTTGGCTACAACATGCCACTTAAAACAGCCAGAGAGCACATGATGTCTCCTTTATCAGAGCATCTAATATCTGATCAGAAGTGTGTATTACGTTATGACATGAACACATCCTGCTATTGTGGACGATATATGATCTGTCAAGTTGGTGAGCATATATGACAAGTTTATCTATAATCACTAAAAGCATTAACTGTATAATTGAAAAAAAATGTTTTGAGATTGTTAAATAGTTTTTCTACGAGTGGTCTGGTATTAATATACAACTGCACATGTGCAAATTGAAGTATTTAGTGTCACCAATGCCATGACCGTTCCTTAAAGTCATCTGACCTTAAAGACCTCATTGGCTGGTGTCAACACACTTAACCCAAAGGCTGCTTTCCAAAAACATCCCAAGCACAGTTAAATAAACGACACAAGGGAAAAGACACTGTCTCTTCTGAGAGAAACACACCACCACACACTTCACATGAGTCATAAGACGTGATTCAGAAGGATTATTTATGTATGGGTGTAAAAGTTTCTTTTTTTTAGGAACATCCCACTTAGTTTGTCTCATGACTACATCATGGAGGTGTATCGCCGAATCTCTGGCACTGAAATTGAGGTTTTCTGATTACACAAGCCTATCAGTGTCTGCACGTGTAGCACCAATGAAAAGATCGTTATGTTAATGTATACTGGCAAATAGTCACATCATTGACTTGTCAGATGAGTCGGCTGGCATTACTGAAACATCACTTAAGGGTGTCTGCTCTTATCTTAAAACAAACACACTGATTGATATCTGACACTTTGATTGGTGCAGGAATTCCATTTATTTATGGCCTGAGTGCATGAGACACTTGCTGAAAGTGTGAGTGAGATGCATGAGTCTCTAAGAACCTTTTAAATCACTTGAGGCCCAGTGTGGAACAAAGTAAAGCTGCATCTACAGCTTGCATCTGAATTGACATTATAGTCAACTGATCAAAGGGCACTATCAATGCAGCTAATTAATCCCACATCAAAGTGATACGAAGATAGTTTCATGTCCTAGCCGGTCCCCTTTTTGCACTGCTGTCAGAAGTCCTTCACAGTCTTTCCCATTAATAAATGCTCAGAGCGTTTTATTAAAAATGTTAGCCTATCTTTCCCATGTACAATAGCATGGCGATTACTTTGTCCCTGTCTATCTTAGAGATGTGAAGAAAAAACATTTATGTCATTATGAGGGTATAAATGGAAACATTTTCTGGGCCTAAAAGGGGCTTTGTGCTTTTGAAGATGTGATTGCTGGTCAGTTAACAGGTCTGCCCCATTTGTCTATGACTTCTCCTACCTGTGCATGTAACTCAGTTTTTAATCAACGCAGCACAATTATTAAAGTTTTGGCTTAATTATCTTTATCTTTTCTCTCAGGGTATTCGACTCTCCAGGGGAAACCGAATGAGACGCTTTGCCAGAGGAGTGGGAAAAAAAACTCAGCTGAGCGAGGCTTTGTGAAATAGAGGGAGATATTAGACAGCGTTGAAAGACAAAGGAGGAAAGGAGTGATTGACACCTGCCCTCCAGCTCAGTGTGAAGGGCACGGGATGGGAGAGTGAGAGGAGGGGCACGAAGACAGAGAAAATACAGGAGAGAATGAAGACAACCGTAAAACAAGACCTGCCTTACTGCAAACCTTGCTCAAATTAGGACGTCTCGCCACAAGACAAGATGATTGCAAGAAATTTGCTCCTTTTGGTTTTCCTGTGCCTGTGGGAGGGGCTTGCAACAGGGGCCAGTAAGATTGTACGCAGGAGAGGAGTGGTCGGATCGCACATCGTGAAGCTGGGGGAGAGCAGATCTGCAGACCAATGGGATGCAAGCGTAGATTCAAACGCAATGCCCATGGTGACTCTTAGAAACCTGATTGGTCACGAGCAGGCGAGTGACACTGGAGCTTTTACTTTCTCCAAAGTACTGCAGAGTCATCCTCCATCAGCAGCAATCAAGGAGAAGCAATCTTTCAAACCCAAGCGCGAGGTTGACTCTGTCAGTAAAAAAGATGTGACTCCGTACAAGGCGTTAAACCAGGATGTGAAGAAAATGAAAAACAACACAAAGAGTGCTGAATCATCCAAAACAGGAAGGTCAGAGAAAACATTCACACTCCACCACAAGCCAGATCTGTACTCCAATAAAACCAGGTTTAAATCGGGCTCTAGATCCAGAAGCAGACCTGATTTGAGTGTCCATACTACAGGCATGCCTGTAAAAGGGTTCAGCATAGAGTCAAACCGAAAGCTGAACCTCACTGGTAGTTACGGAGTGCTGAAGCTGCTGTCAAAAGAGAACCTAGTCAGGATTGTCAACTCCCAAATGCAAAATGTTCCAAGCCTCAGCTTTCCAAGCAAGGGCAGCCGGAGCAGGAAGAGAGATTTGATTGACGTTAATCACGGACACTCAGAGGCTCAGAAAGTGCAGAGACAAGATATGGCTGTCACTCAGCCTCACATTGGATTTGATAATCAGACTGCGTTTCCTTATTCAAGCCCAGCCACCAGTCCAGGGCTTAATCAAGACCAGGGCGTTGATACTCATATTAATCCGCTAAGTGAAGTCAAGCCAGCTTTAAGTAAAGGGCAGGACAACTTGGGAGTGGAGGCTTCAGATGGTGGTGATAGCAAAAGCAAACACCTCGTCCGTCTTCTGTCAACACCTCACGGTGAGGTCAGCCTCAGCCCTGAGAAAGAAGCCATGATCAGCCAAACAGAACAGCCATTTACATCGACAAAACATCTCCCGATGTATGTCCGCAAAACGAATGATTCCCTTCCATCTGTGCTGACAGTGCAGCCCCTGGGAGTGAGATTGGGGAACAGGGCAGCAGATTCCCGTAAAGACCCATTAACGGAGTCAGCTCACACTGCTCAAACAGAACTCAGCACAGCTCAGTACCCTGCAGATGAAGACAACAAACTTGTCAACAGCAGTCATGTCCTGAGGCTTCACCCTGCTCCCGAATGGAGCCACGGCGCAAAAGACGCTGAGATGCAAGCTGTCGATCCAGAAAATGGAAAGGGCCTTGTGTTCGAAGAGGCAGAGGAGGAAGCGGAGGCGAGTGAGCGTATGGAGAGGAAGGGCCCGCGCTCTCGCAGCAGGAGGAGCTGGATTTGGAACCAGTTCTTTGTGATTGAAGAATATGCCGGGCCTGAACCTGTGCTCATCGGACGGGTAAGAAGAAAATAAGAATTTAACCATTACTTACTGTACAAAGGCTTTGAACTGCCTTATGAATATTTCATGGAAATTTATGACCCTGTTACATGGGTTAAATAAGCATAGCTAAATAAGCATAGTTTATTTAACCTCAGGTCCTCAGCTCAGTTACATATCTAATACAGGGGATGATTAGCATGATTTAACCCCACAGTCATGTTCCAAGTTTTTTTGTGCATTGCTATAACCCAGCAATTGGAATTGATTTACATCCCTTGGGTGTGATGTGGTGCCTTCCAGGTAGTCGTAAAAACTTCAATGGATCAATGGTCTACTGAGGCGCAGAAAAAGCCCCAGACCTCGCCTGCCCACGAGGCCAGTTGTGATCACTACCAATCTGCGCCCACCAATGGGAATTGACATATCCAGTAGAATTAATAGCTTTGCTTTTTCCTTCCATCATTGATCCTCCCCCCAAGGCAGAAAGCTAGAGTCGTCCGAGTGTTCCCTCATTTCCCTGTAGGTCAGATCTGTCAGCTCTCCTCCTTCTTGGTCTGCAAGGTCCTGTTTATGATATTTCATTCAGACTGATTTACACTTAGTTTGACAGCATTTATCACTGCGTTCCTCCTCGGCACCACACGCACAGGGCTGCGCTCCTATTGCTCTGCTCTGCAATTTATTACAATCATTGACTGGGCCTGTCTCACCCCCGGTCACCAGCACACCCTTCCTCCTCCTTTGAAAGAGTGACGAGCATGGAAGAGGTCACGTCGGCTGGACAGAAGGTGTCTCGGAGCCCCGCGCTGTAATAGCTGTGCTCTCAGCTATGTGCCAACTGTCTCAGTACCCAGCTGCGGTAGATGAGCTAATTTATAAGCCTGTGTGGCCAGTTTGCTGAGCAAATGAATAGTAATGATCCCTGTGTGACTGCTGCAGGCTGTTGGAAGCCACACAGTAAGAGGTTGCTTTGTGTTTGTGTGTGTGCTTCAAGTTGGGCTGGTGTTTAAGATTTTCAGCTCAATGGGACACGTCCCCGCACTTGATAGACAAAAATGCCCAAATTGCTTTGGGTTTTAAGCCTGTACCATCCAAGTGCTCACAGATGGGTAGGGCCTCGCAGGATTCCTGTGCAGCATCCCTGCTGTTTAGCCAACATTTAATTTGGCCACTTTTGCCGTTGGACTATAACTGATGAAGGTCTGTGCTGAATGTTATAAAGTGCCGTTAGTGGGCATGGAGAAGATGTGAGAGCCAGCGGTCCAGCTTACAGATGGCGCTGCGTGTAAAGCCATTAGTGCCAATCTGCTGTGTCAAGCAGGTATTTATGCCAGCACATTGTAAGGCACTCAAGAAGGGACCAATGCCAGGCCACACACACATGCCCATATGATAATGTTGACACTTGGAGTACACCCAGACCACTATTGTGACTATGTATTTGTGAGCGCGTGCTGGGTAAGAGATGCGTATGATTAGTAGCGTACTGTATGAGACAGCGAGGGCACTCACATGAATAATGCTCTTATAGACCTTAATACGCTTATGAATTTTTAATCTTCTGCTCTGCTCTTGTGTAGGCGCTATAGGTAGTGAGATCAATGCGGACATGCTGCCTTGTTTTCTCCCTATCAGGGACCTGATTGTGCTTTAATGTAGAGAGCTATGGTGAGGGGGTGAGGAAACTGATTGCACTGTTGAGGCCAGAACAGCTCCATCTGCCAGATCCAGCACAGTCCAAATTCAGGCTCAGTCAACTGCAAGCGCTGTTGCCTGTGACTCAGAACACGTGTTACGCCTAAAGTCAGCTGTATGATCGTTGACACACTTCGATACACAAGCTGTGTTACGTTTTTACGTGTTATTCTGTAGGTTCCCTTGAAATAAACTGCCTTTGTATTATGCTTTTGTTTTGTTGTTGTAATTTCAGACGTTACAGACAGAATAAGTCTCAGCTAACGCTAGAAACAGGAGCCAAGAGTCTTATCGATGATGTCAATGGGGTTTTCCAGCTAAACTGATAACGGATTATGGGTCAAATTTGTGGAACAGCATCTCCAATTGATATTAACAAGTAACGCACTCCTCTATGAACATTTTGAACATCTTTAAAAAAAGAACAATAGAAACTGTTCATTTTTCAAATGTTAAAAGAAGAAGTTACATAACCACCCGTTGCCCATCCTCTGTTGCTGAATGAGCCCTTGAAATGTCTTAATATTGTCACAGATCTCAGTTTTTTGTGTTTTTAGAGAGTTGTTCAGGATCACAAGAGTTGCCAAACAGAGCAAGAAACATTTTTCAGTGTCTGACTCTGCTCTCTATAAACAGCTTCTCTTTATCTCTCTATTACACACAAATGCGTAGAGCTACGTGCACACACATCTCCACACCCAGCACCCGCACACACTCACATGATGCTGTGTTGCTATATTTCCCACGCTGGAGTGTCTCTACCCCATGATAATTGTGAATTTAATTGATGCTGTCACATGGTCTGTAATGGGGTTTCAAGTGATTGCAGAGGCAGTGTGAAAGAAACACAGATTTTTCATGAGGGGAAAATGCGCCTCGGCAGAGCTAGGATTAAAAGAAAAAAAACAGCTCTTTCTGATTAGCTTTTCTTCTCCTCTTACTTTTCTCTTGAAATGCAAGCTCCCTAACACCTCGTGGGGAGAAAACGTGACATAATAGCGTCTTCCTCTTGAACAGGATATTCTATCTTGCCTCGTCTCACCTTTGTAACAACTTAAGTGTATGATCTACCTGGCAGATTGGCGAATGTGCATATCTGATTCACCAGCGCAACAGGAAACGGACCCAGGCTATCTTCATAATTAGCATATCATTAATGCTGTAACTTACATACATAATTCATAGTCTAATGTGCCTGGATTACACAATTAACATTAATGTCTGTACCTCACATAATATACATGATGAATCATATGCATGTTGACATCAACACAACAACAGTGTAAGCTAATTTTTATATCTGACACAGAATAATATCAATCAGTCATGCATAGGTTTTGCATTATTCTGCATCATTCATTAGCCATTAGTGCCGAAAACTGCCCCGTAAAATACATGTGTAAAAGACTCGTCCTGCCTGAGGGCCTCTAAAGATATATGAATAACCCGAGTTACTGACCAACCGCTGGGTTATTGATAACACCTGTGCCTCTGTGCAGTGCCTCTGGGTATGACAAGCGCACATGTGGTACCGCGAAAACGCTTTTAGGAAATCATCAGTATGATGCAACAATGTGAAGGAGACTGTCACAGGAAGTTAAAAGCCGATGCTCATGTTTTTCTAACTCCAGCAAAGCCCTTTCCTCATTAGCTCCTAGTCAGTGGAAGAAAATAAGTAAGGGCATTTATTCAGCTGCAAATTACTCTAGTGTATCTCTTTTATGTCCCCTACAATACATGCTGTACTGTGATAGAAAGTGAATGTGACTATTATTCATAGCCATTCTGTATGTATCTGCACTTAATAGGCACCTCGCTGTGAATCAGTATTTTTAATGTCAACAGTGCCGGATTTAATTGGTGCCTCATTCACATAGATTCACATAAGGTGAAGTCCAAATCTCATTTACAGAAGAGTTGGGAAGCTTTCTTATATGCAACAAAAAATGAAATATGTTACTTTTTAATTTGTCTGAATCTTTTCTTTAAGCAGACACAAGTAAATTAATCTAATTAGATAGATTGGGAGAGAGTAAGAAAAAAGAGCCCAAGAATTTCATACATTGTGATAATAGAAGATTTAGAATATTACACGTTCAGCAGATTAATTGGTGGCAGGTGAGGGTGTCAGGATTGGGTATAATAGGATCATTCAGCAAATTCTTAGTCTTTCCAAGCAAAGGCATGTGGTGGCTCACCCCTCTGTGCCAACTCAGGCGACGTACACGCTGCAGGCAAAAGTGGCCCAAATCCAAATCAAATTGATCAGCACAAGTCTTTTCAAATTACACCCAGGCCATTTTCATATGTGGTCCTAAATTGGATATATTTTCAAAGCGAGCTCAGTCTGAATGGTCACGTTGCGTTTCATCCTACTTTACGTCATTGCAGTTAAAGAGATGTCACAATTCTGTGCCGGAGGAGGTGGGATGCGACAAAATCAAATGTAAACAATGGATGAAACGAGCATGGCAAACACCGTTAATGAAGCTAGTCAGTGGGACGAAAGTGAGCTTTTCGACTTCATTAAAATCTTCTTAATTGTTCTTAATTCTTAATTGTCGGCTCCGATTGCACAGCAACTTCAGAATTGATACAGACACGCCGACATGTCCAGCATCCATATTGACTTCTGTAAACGCAGCATGCTGCTGCGTGTGTCGTCACGCCATCTTCTGCGCATGCGGGTCACTTCAGGGCTTGTAGACTGTTCACACCGGAGTCTGACGACGGTCGCATCTAAATCATAATGTGAACAACCATAAAAAAAAAAAATAATCAGATCTCAGCTGAATTGACAATGTACAACGCATTATCAGGAGGAGTATAGGATAAGAAGCATAGACTGTTGAGCAGCTGAAAGCATTCTCAGCAAGAATGGACACAAATTCCTCTGAAGAGCTGCAACCTTTATACCTCAGAATGATTAAAAAGTTTTATTGAAAGGAAGCTCATGTAAAACACTATTCAAACTTTTTGTGTTTTTTCTAAATACAAAGTTGGTCTGTGAAGACATTTAAATGAATTTCTTTGGACTTTGGACTGCATTTTAGAAACTATATCAAAGGAAATATATGGTTTAACTGCTTCATTAAATGCATTTGGCATGATACACTATTAACATATTGCATACACAGCTATGCTTCATTATTAATTATCTGATGATGTCGCCTATAAAATTAATTTAAGAGTGCTAAGAATACATGAGCTACGTTTGACTGCTGATGTACTCTGTTTTTTTATGGGGAACTTCTGGTTGTAACAGAGTTTTTTATATTTATGTATTCATATTTGAACTTTAGCAAAGACTACTTATATGAACAGTTTATAGAAGTAAAAGTACATTTCTTTCACTGCTTTAAATTTGAGTTTCGTGCTGATATGTGTGGAAGTTGGGAAAAACCACAGAAACTGTAGTAAATTCAAAGTATCTATTCATGTCTACAATTGGTCAAATCCTCAGTGCTTCAGAACACGATTCCACCACAAAACACAGAAACCTTGTAAATCCTGCTTCAAAGTTGAAAATAACACAACTTGGATATAATAGTTGTTTTTGAAGCTGGAAGAAAGAGAGAGCTGCACAAACAAGAAATAATAAGAAAAAAGAGTGTGTGATGATGCCAATAGGAGGCCAAACTAACAGTAAACACAAACACCTGCTGACAAGCAGCTCATCAATAATAATAATAATAAAAAAAAGGAACTCGCTTTGCAAGCATCTCTGTGTTTTTATGTGCTTCCACTCTCCCTGTAGAAATCATTTAGCCTCTAGGTCTGAGCACAGCAGGGGTGAGACGGCAATTAGAGAGTGACTACAGCGCAGGAAGGAGGGATGGTGGAGGAGGAGAAGGGGAGAAGGGATAACGAGGCAGAAGAGAGCGGGATTACTATGCTGGACCAAGGAGGGATGATGTGGATGAAAGTGAGCAAAACGAGAGAGGTGAACAGGGAGTGGTTCAAAAAAGACGGGGGACATATGGCCCAGTACCAGTGGTGAGTGGTGTTAATGGTATGTGGATAAACAGAGCAGAGAAGGGTGGTGAAAGCTAAGGAAATGTTTTGGGCCTACAACTGGCTAAAAGGAATGAAGGTGTGTGACATTTAAAGGAAAATGAGAAAAAGGCAAGGCCAGAATAATCAGACTTGTCTAAGGTTGAACTCACATCCTGTCGAAGCTTGAAGCGAATTAGGAAAAGACGGGCCGGAGGGAAAATGAGGGGGTTATGAAAAGAGGTAATGATGAATCCGAGACATCGGCTTCGAGACTTTATGGATTTATAAGAAGATAAGTGCAAGAGAGTACAGGAGAGAGTCAAAGAATGGAGGAAGCAGTTAAATGCAGTTTTACCCCGTTTAAATGTGTCTCTGTGCTGAGTGGGTGCAGGATCACACAGAGGAAATAATAGGCAGAGTGACTTAAGGAAAAAAAGGCTACATGGGTAAAAGAGCTGTAAGAAAAGAGGGGCAACCAGACAGTCTATTAAAGAGGGAATTCAAAGGAGACATAGCTTTCCTTTTTCTCCTTTCCTTCCAACCTCCCTTCTCTTTTTATAGCCTGTGTTTCATCTTAGGATAATGTTTAACAAACCAGCAAAGCAAGAGTCTGAATTTAAAGCATCTCTCTTCTGGAAATGAGAATGTCAGTATTTTATCTCTGACAGTATGTGAGCCTCTCAGAATACATTTGTACCCTTTATAACTTAACATAGAAGTGCATTTGTAGATAACCCTGGAAATGTAGGTTAGAAAATGTGCAACCCGAACAACGTAAGGTGGTGTAATAATATAACATAAAGCGCAAATTGGTGCTGGAAATGGTTCACCGCCTGAGGCTTTAACCCCTCAAGGTTAGCTGTATCAACAGCGAGAAATCCAGTGTTTAAGAGTTTAGTTGGTGAGCAGTAATGTGACAACGGGGATGTGTGAGGAATAGAGGCTATGCAGGAGTAGGATTCATGATTATGCATACCCTAGTGTGAGCTCTGTGACCGTGACCTTGAGCTAATATTTATGCTTTGGCCTGGGCTGTGCGCTCCACTTCTCCCTGTGGCCCTGAAGGAGCCTGTGAGTCAGAGCACTGAGGCTGCCGGTGACAGACAAGGGCAGAGGAGACTGAAGAAGACGAGGGGTCACATGAGGATGAGAAAAAGAGAGAGGGAGGGCAAAGGAGGCAAATGAACCGGTTTGCTATCATTAAAGCACTGCTTGTGTTTTTACAAGTTCATGTACAATCTTAATCTAAAAGTTTGTATTATTACACCCACACTAATAACAGATTACCCAAATAAAAGCATTCAGTCAAATTATGACGAAAGAACACAGTGTGCACCACCTAGAGGTAACTTTGCAAATTAGGTTATTGGCAAAGCGTCTGAGCTTTGGGCTGTTTTCTTGGACTGGAGCCCCAATTTAAATGCAGCAAAGTTTGTAGCCTAAATATGGCAACACATCTCTTCTTAATCAGAACATTAATTTCCACTGAGTCATGCAACATATCCCACATTAGCCTGCTCCAGTTCCGTCTTCTTTAACTTAACATGAAATAAATCACTTTCACGTTGTGCTGAATAAGTCCACAACCACGCCAACCTGTTCTCGCTCTCGACTCGTCACATGCTGACACTTGGTCCGGAGCCCGCTATGTGAGTCCTGAAAACAGAGGGTACACCCAAAGCATCACCTGTCAGCATGCACGCTTTCTCCAGCTGGTAATATAGACCTAACAGTCGTGGGATGCATCGCCATGGGAACATGGGAATATACAGCTGAGCTTTCCGTATTAAAATGCCTTTTAGTGCACATATTAATGTTTAACCCTGATGTTTTTCTTATATGTAATGAAGGAGAGCAGCAATAAATTGAAAGAGAGCAAAATCAAAGAAAGAAAATTATTTGAAAAAAAGGCAGCCTTGAGAGCCCCTTTGACACATACCCTGCCTTCTGTTTTATGGTGGCAGCTGAATATGTTGGTGTCATGTGTGAATTACCCATGTTGTGCTTTTCCATAACATTTTTGAGACAGAAACCTGACTATTTCGTAACATCTACTATCGCTTTCAACACTGCTGGAGTCACATTAACAGACAGACTCAAACAGCTGCAGTCGTCTTTTCTTAGCGTCTGAGACAAATGAACGAGAGAAATTAGTTTTAACTGTAGCTGAAGCTTCTGCTCTCTGTCTGATCATATTTTTTAACTGCTCCCAAACAACACAATTTTTTAGAACAGAAAGCTGCCTTATTAGATTGACATGAGCTCTATGGCAAATGTAAAACTGTGACTCCTGTCGGACCGGCAGTTTTGTGTGATAATGCAGTTATCTTCTGATAACCTGCTGTAACAGAGCAGAGACGGTGTCCTAAGGTGAATTAAACATCAGCTTTTCCTTGAGTTGATAACAAATCAGTTGTTATTGTAGTGCATTAAAATCGTCATGCGGATAAAATTGACTGTTCAACGAGATTAAACATGAAGAAAAATTATGCCGCTGCTCCACACCAGCACTGGGAGCTTGGCATACGATTATAAACTGATTTAGTGACATGATATGTTGTTCTCAGATAACTGTAAAGAACTATTATATTATAGCCATAGCTTATGCACTTCATGCACAGTCTAATCTTGCATTAATCACAAATATAGCGTGCTCACCGTGGCTCTTTCTGTCACTTTCACAGAACACTTTCATTCAGGCATGTCTGAATAAAGAATGAGGAACATTTACAGAAAAGTGGCAAATGTGGGGATGACTACATACCATCACTTTAATAGAGTAATGAAGCCATTTTTGTTACATCTCTCAGGAATGAAAAATACTAAAGTTGGACTTGAATTAGAGTCACATGCAGGGAATCAGGTGACTACAGCCCCCTCCCACCTCTATAAACAGTCTGTAGTACTGTACTTGTTAAAAAACCAGTATTACACAGTGATATTTCCCTTTTGACGTTTATTTTTGGTGTAGCCGATAGAAAGCTAACAATATGAGCAGGAGGCTAACAATATGAAGGCTAACAATATGAGCAGAAGGCTAACGATATGAAGGCTAACAATATGAGCAGAAGGCTAACAATATGAGCAGGAGGCTAACAATATGAGCAGAAGGCTAACAATATGAGCAGAAGGCTAACAATATGAGCAGAAGGCTAACAATATGAGCAGGAGGCTAACAATATGAGCAGAAGGCTAACAATATGAGCAGAAGGCTAACAATATGAAGGCTAGCAAATATGAGCAGAAGGCTAACGATATGAAGGCTAACAATATCAGCAGGAGGCTAACAATATTAAGGCTAACAATAAGAGCAGAAGGCTATTAATATGATCAGGAGGCAAACAATATGAGCAGAAGGCTAACAATATGAGCAGGAGGCCAACAATATGAAGGCTAACAATATGAGCAGAAGGCTAACAATATGAAAGCTAGCAATATGAGCAGAAGGCTAACAATATGAGCAGAAGGCTAACGATATGAAGGCTAACAATATCAGCAGGAGGCTAACAATATTAAGGCTAACAATAAGAGCAGAAGGCTATTAATATGATCAGGAGGCAAACAATATGAGCAGAAGGCTAACAATATGAGCAGGAGGCCAACAATATGAAGGCTAACAATATGAGCAGAAGGCTAACAATATGAAGGCTAGCAATATGAGCAGAAGGCTAATAATATCACATATCAATAAAAAAACTGGATAACAGTTCCCTGTGTTTCTGAAGGTGATGGTTAGGGTACCCAGTGTGTTAAAAACTGACACAAAGGGCTCTTGACCAAACATCAATATTTGATGAGATGTGAATGAGGATTTGTTGGCCACTCAAGGAGTGGATGAGTCAGTTATTCTTGTAAAGAGAATACATTTTAAGATGGCTAACAACCTGGGTGCAAAGCCTGTTTTGTATCCTTAGTAGTTGCAGCGGGGCAAAGATACACATGACTGCATTGTTAATGGCCATGCTAACATGCTCATCGTGATTACACTACTAATAATATGCAAAGGTTTTACATGTTCATCGTCCAATCTGGTCTCAGCAAACCAACCACGACACCAAAACCTGTTAGTCAAGACGATCGTCTCCAGCCTTGCTGATTTTGGCCTCTTTGATAGTTTGCCTCATGTAACCAAAGACATCAGAACGTCAGGCCAGAGAAACCCTCCTAACACGAATCGTATTATAGTTTATTTCTGAGTCTAGCTAACCTGTAGCTTAAATCGAAGGAGATGACAAGAAATAAAATAAATAAATACGTTTTAAAGTAAAATTAGTAGGCCTACAGAAAGAATTGGGTTGTAAGATTTTTTTGCTTGACAGTCCTGTGTAGCGCTACTGCTCATCCAACTCCAAAATGCAGACCTTAACACCGGTTAAGTGTGATTATCCCTCTTTTTGTCACAGTTTTCGTGAAATGCTTTGATTGTCATTTACAAAAGCTCAAAAGAGAGAAATTCATGTTTTACGACACAAATCAATCACGTTTAATGTCAGCTTGTCAAACATCTGTGAGACTGGGCACCATCTTAGTGCAGCACATATTTTATCTTGAAATTTTTTCCTGATTTGCTGCAAATGAACTCATCAGCTTTACCAGCTCCATCTGTGGAAGGTAGAGAAGAGCATGAGCCAGTAGGTGAGGGACTGGATGCACCCTGGGCAGGTCAAATTCGTAATAGGATTAACACAGTCAGACAGAGAGCCTTGCATGCTCACGGCCAATTTAGAAACACCAAGTAGCCAAATATGCATGACTGTAGACTGTGGGAGGAAGCCTGAACACCAGGAGAAAACCCACACAGGCATACAAAAAGACCCAGCTGACTAGCATTATATGATGGATGTGGCAGTGTTTGGTTGTTTGAAGTTCCATCAGGTTTCAGGCACAAAAACAACACGCTGAGGTACGGACATGCTTTGAGTGAGAATATTAGAAATATGTATTATATATTATTCTACATAGACAACTTGGAATAGAAAAACAAAATAGTCTGAGTTAGTGTTTGTGATGGGGCGTGGGCGGCTGTCGCCATTGTTACAGTCACAGTTATTATTGGCTGGAAAGAGGATGCAGATGGTGTGAAGTAGTGTCGCACCAACGATTCCATACGCTCCACTATAACGTCACCAGAGTTCCTGTCATCACTCCTGTGGTCACAGGAATATATGTGAACTCATTTGCATTCAAGACATAGGTGGTCACTGTCGATTCTAATTGATTTTAAGTTTCATTCTATTTTTGTAAGTGTTGCTTTCTTTTCTTTTGTAGCTGAGCGACCTCAAATCCACACGTAAAGCAGCTTCTTTATTTCTTATCTCTCTGATAATGAGCTTCCTGGGGAGCTTCACGCTTCTTGAATCTTGCAAAAGTATAGAACCGGTAGAGTTGGACTGCAGTTACATGTCACATATTTTGGTAAAGTAGCAAAAGTAGCTCTCTTTCAAAACTGTCTATGATTGTCGTTTTTTCCAACCAAAAGTATGACTGTGACAGAAAAGCTCCTCTGTAGTGAGCTAATTTATTCGACATTTACCTGGTCTGCCTGCTTAAGAGTAAACAATGGATTTTTTTGTCCTTCTTTTGAGGACTGTTTCTAATTAACACTAAAGACAACGTTACGGCTGAGACTGATGACATATTGGATGGCCTGAGACGTCGACTTCGTGGCAGCCCAAGATTATAGATTAAGGGATCAATAAATAGGTTTTGTTTGAGCCTTTGAGTACTTAGAGCATCTGTACAGCATGTCATGGCAGTCCATACAGGGGTCAGATACTTTACTTGACAGATTAGTTGGTCAAACAATATTCCTTAAAAGCTACTCTGCTTCGCAAGAATAAAGAAAACAAAGAAATAATTATTGAACCAGCCAGACGCCTCTCGAATATCTTCGGAACAGCTCCAAATTACCAACAACAAGCAGGGGTGAGTAGAACATCATGTTATAATGTGAAATCAAGGGCCCAAATGTCAAAAAACGGTTTTGTCCTTTAATTTAAGTCTGTTCTGTCTTACTCTGGCTTTGTAATGTATTAACAAATCTTCTATCACATTTTTTTTTAATGTTTCGACGATACTATTTTAGCACCACAACTGGTGTGAATAGTAAAGACAGTGTGTGAATGGGGAAAGGCCATGCGAAAGGGAAAGGAGGTGCGTGGCAAGGGCATGTCAGAGTGAATGAAGACGCTGAGAAGAGCAGGAGGCCAGGGGAGAAGAGAGTGAAGCGGTCATAGGTGGGTCCAGGTGGGACGGGGTCTGACGGAGGAAGACAAGAGTAGAAGAGACACAGAGGAAGGAGCAGGGGAGAGGAGGAGGAGGAGGAGGGAGGCAACCGGGTTAATTTTTTCATGCAACCTGCGAGTAATGTCAGGGCACACATGCTGTGATCATTTCACAGCTATGACATTGATATACTGTGTATAGATTATACAGCCCCAACACTGAGATACTGAAATATAACAAACTGTTAACTGCCTACATTTTTCTTTCTTTTCATTATACATTATTTCAAACTTTTAGCAACATGATATAGGACAACTATTTGATGTTTCAACGCGCACTGTCACACAGGAGAACCAAGCTCTAGTTCCATCCAACCTGATATTGCCCGATAACTTTTCACTTTTTGACTTCGTTGTCAGCTCTAGTTAGTCGTCGAAAACACATGGTTTGGATTTGAAGATAATAAAAGGACGGTTCGGGATTGAAAGCACATAGCCTAGGAATTCCCATGCTGCTTTGCGCGCGATTTCATTCACACTGCAAAGGCAGCCTGGAAACCCCCGCCCTTATTTTTGCCTGAGTTAGGGAACCAATCACAGAACGGGGGGGGGGGGGTCTATGCGCGGCACCGAAGCTTGTAGAGTGTTAATCCAACATGGCAGCGGACACAACGTTACCGTTCGATGCAGCCTTAGAAAGTGTTTTAAGTAGCTTAGAACGCAAGTTTAAAGAGCAACGATTGGCGTTGAAAGATTTCATTGCCAAGAAGGATGTATTTGCTCTGCTACCAACAGGCTTTGGCAAAAGTCGCTCTACATACGTCATCTGGTATAAGTGATACAATTGGCTATGAATCACGCGCAAAGCAGCATGGGAAGAACCAGACGCCATTTGATAGACATTCGTAGCGCCCAATAAACGGCTCTAGGCATTCGTAAACCACGCCTCAAATACGAGAAAATGCACACCTAGTTCCCAGACCACCATCTCATCGAGATGTGGACGCTTCAGCCAGGCTAGAAAGCACAAGGTTAGCCTCTTGAATATTAATAAACAGAAGGTTATAAGTTGTTTTTTTTTGTCACATTGCTTGAATTTACAATTTCTGGGCCTTTTTTGTGACACTAAGATGTTTCAGTTATGTGGACAAATGTACTCTCAACATCGAACACTTCCACCAAAGTAATAAAATGTATGATAAGCAGAGTTTGAAATGGTCTTTCACTGTGGCATACTATTAAACAATTTACACAGAAGCTCTGACAGACTGTGGTGTCCCAGTGGCAAAAGCCATTCCCCTTGGCAGTGGCATGCAGTGGCATATATGTGGGCGATTTGCCCTTTAAATGTACAGCAATGAGTTAAGCCTCCAGTGGCCTTTTCCAAGCTCATCTCTCTCGGCTAAAAATATGATATGAAGTGTGCGCCACCACAGTGGAGCTCTGAAGCAATAAAACACAAACAATCATCTTGACAAGCCACCACACACACATACTGCCTCTTGTACATCAGCTGATTATGATAATCAAAAGTCGGATTTGCATACTCTGAGGCTAAAAGCACAGTTTTGTTCTGAATTATGTATTGCGGAGGAAGAGAACAGTGGCGGGATGCATTGAACAGCTTATGGTGCTAAAGGAAAAGTCTAATAATGATGAATAATGAATGTTCTATTAGAGAGTGTGTGAGTGGGAGGAAGTGTGTGTGAGAGAGAGACATTTTGTGAATGTGTGTTGATGGGGAGGCCACACAGAATGCCCTCCAGAGACAGACTGAATTAGATCAAACAAGAGCAGGGCTACATGTCCACGCCACAACTAAATTAAAGAGGCAATCTGCAGTAACCAAACTTCAATGCTCAGTCAATGGCGGATCGATCCTAAACAATTAACTGCTGCTCCTTATGACGCATTGAAACCGTGCAAGACAAACAGACAGAGGGAAAGAGGAGAGTGTTTTCAATACCGTCTGACATTTTATTGTGAGCGCCGAACAAACGGGATTCCCAACCCCCCCCCCCCCGACTTCGCTTGCTGCAAGAATGGGTTTGATTGAAAGTTCAGACGGAATTTAAAACCTGTCTGTCTTCTGAAGTCACAAGTGCTCCTCAGAGGCCGAGGTTTTTCTGCTTCTGTTTCCATGTGGACTTGATGTTCGAGTGCCTCGGCAAAACTGAAAGCTGTTTTTTCTTATTTATGCATGCACTGATTAGAGTGGAGAGCGGGCCATTCAGAGTAAACACCATAGCAGCATACAAATTTGCATGCCTGTGAATGCACAAGTGCGTGTGTGTTTGTCACATCTGGGTGAAAATGTTTGCACGCTTTTGATGGGTTTAGTTGGTTTAAATGGTTTGTTGTAGCACAGTAAGGAGAGTTTCCCCATCTTTGTTTTGTGGGATATTGACTCAAAGCTAAGGATAGTTACTGCACCTCCGACAAGGAGGCTATTTCTTTGGTTTAGATTTTGTTTGTCAAAAGGATTACATTGAAAATTATAGACTCATTTTTTACTAGAGGTCTAGAATGGCTCAACTTGAAGATGTTAACTTTTGATGCCTATCCAGATTTCGATCCAAGATTTTTATGATGCAGCATTGGTGCAGATATATGTTCTTATTTTCAAATAAATGTGACCAACACGTGTCAAATTAAGATGGTCCCCCTCCCCAAAACGTGCCCATGAGTAGTCTGTTCATTCAGGCAGTTATGATATACAGGTAAAGAAATGCAACCTCTAGATTGTGTTTTGTTAGCTGCACATGAGGTATGAAAACAGCATCTCTGTGTAAAAAGAATATATTTTAGCCCTAAATAGTATGTGCAGGGCTTCACAAAAGTGTTTTTGTAAAGTATTGTTGAATTATTGACTGATCGTAACTTTGATGGGAAAAACAGGTCAGCCATATGTTGGTGCATGCAAAGTGCCGCCCATAACTGCAAGTGACGTCTGCTCTGATGTGGAAATGCTTTTATGAGTCGTATTATCCACTTGCCACAAATAGGGACAATACTTCACAGGCTCGACATAATCTGAAATAATTAATCTGTATGTTTATCTGTTCTAATCTGGTTCCTATTCATATAATGTTTAAAAACATGGGCTTTTAAAAGTGGGTTATGTTTTATCAAGAGTAATTGTGATTCCATGGAGATTTGCAAAAAAACCACATCATTTGGAACCAAATAGCAGTACTGGTCCTGCTGTCCTTTCATCTGTCAGACTTTGTTGTAGGTTTTTAAAGTGGTCTTGAGCAATAGTTCTCCAAGCGTTCTGCTGCTTTTTCACTCTTTTTTTGTGTCCTGTTCTTCAAAAAAATGCCAACTGTAATTCATGAAGAGACATGAAATAGTATTTTTGCACCAACAAGGTGATTCTGAAAGAGCTATCAGTTCAAAACTTGGCATATCTCAGCATGTTGTGCAGTTTGTCCTTACAACTGTTTTGGAAACTGGACAAATGGAGGATAAAAGAAGAGGCGACTGGCCTCAGAAACTATATTCAGCAGATAAACAGTATCTGAAAGTGATGTCTGGAAAAGAAAGGAGAAAAATCCAATAAAGACCTGACACAGGACCTGAGACATGCATCCAGACTTTCAGTTGATCCATCTACTGTTCACTGAAGCCTCGTCAGAAATGGTCTCCATGGAAGGGTGGCTCTCAAGGAGCCATTCTTAAGGAAGAGAAACAGGGAGGAAAGGCTGAGGGATGCCAAATGACACAAGAAGTGGACTGAAAATCAGTGGCAACAGGTCTTATGGAGGGATGAATCCTCCCCAGAGCCCGGACCTCAACATTATTGAAGCAGTGTGGGACCATGTTGACAGAGAAGGGAACAAAAGGCAGCCAACATCCAAAGAAGAGCTTTGGGATGTCCTTCAAGAAGCCTGGAGAACTATTCCTGAAGACGACTTAAAGAAATGACAGAAAGCTTGTTTAAGAGGGTTCAGACTGTTGAAGAAAAAAGGCGCTCAAATCAAATATTGACTTTCAAGATTATTAGAATTGTAGTCTGTTTGTAATGTCTCCGTAAAGTCTGTTTTTGCGTTATAATATGAATTTCTATCTATGTTTAACTATTTTTCAATACATTGCTGCAATGATTTCCTTTTTTTCTACTGGCACTGTATAAAGAATTGGGAGTTGGCTCAAGAGTTTTGCACAGTACTGTTCAATCAATTGGTATAAAAAATATACAAGGAATAACAAAGCAATCATCACGTCATTAGGTCCCTAACATAAGGAGTCATAGAATTAGATTCAGCTTAAGAGTAGAATGAAATCTCCAAAGACACCCACATTTTATTATGGATCTGATATCAAAGTGCTGCATCAGCAGTCAGACTTGACATATTTATTGTGTGTGGGAAGTGGATAAGGAAAAAGCTTTTTACTGACTGAAAAGAACAATAGCACAGTTACGTTTGCCAGGGAACATACAGAAAGTTTTTTGAAGTAACAAGATTTGTAGAGAAAAATAAAAATCATATCTTTTTGGCCACAATTACAGCAGATATGATTGTTGGATAGATTTTCTGGAGGAGAGCAAAGGGGCCTTTAGAACAAAGGGTCTCAAAGATAATATGAGTCTGTTTGAAAGTTAAAGAGTCAAAGAATGATACGAACAAATCCAGCATTTGCTTCATGTGCAAGAAAAGTGTCAAACATTTTGCAACTGAGAACATTTCCTATGGAAAGGTGGTCAAAATAGTAACTTCTGAGGTCGAACTGATATTTCTGTTAGATCCAGAAGATGACTAAAAGAGTAATTATGCAGGTAGTTGTCTTTGAGTATATCGCCTTAATCTATATCCACAAAGATAAAACATATGTATAATAATGAGTTTCTATTAGTTCTTCTTATTTTTGACATGAGTGAACCTGCCAAATAGAAACTGAGCTGACATCGTACAATCCTAAAGTAGTTCTGGATATGGTTTAAATTGTTCTTCAGTATATGTAGCTCTCCTGATACCCAGATGTTGATCTGTTGTTCCCCAGATTGAAGTGAGAGCACAGGCATCTGTTAGTGTCAGAGCTGGTCACAGCCAACCCGCTGAGGTGTTGACTTTAATTATTAGTTGCTGTGTAGATGTTGGCCTGGGTTTGTGCTCTATTACCCGATTTCTCGCTTCTTGGCTTGCTCTCAACTGTTTCTTCTGTCTCTGGGTCAGTCGCCGCCGGCACTCACAGGCAAACACACACACACACACATATTCTTAGTCACGCCTTGGCTCCTTGTCCACTCTGGGCTAACGCTCTGCCAAGTGGAGGTTCTGCCAGGCCAGAGGCAGACTCAGACACTGCTTTCTTTAAGAGGATCGTGTGGCCAACTCGCACTCTCACCTGGAAAGCCAGGGGTTCGAATTTGGACACAAATTTGCAAAATGCAAAAGGAACACTTCCCCTTGAGTAAAATGACCTGCTCACCTACCACTTGGTAGTAAGCAGAGGCCACAAGGCACGGCTTCATTAACTCATGGGCCATGTCCCAAATTAATTTTCTTGCCATTTTCCCTGATAGGACTTTTTTTTATTTCGAGCCATCTCTCTGAATTAGTAGACCTGCTCCAAATCGATTGGCTGACCCTCGCCCCTCTGCCCTGCTTGACACTCTGCAGATGTGACAGAGCTGGCTCAGTCCAATCCCGCAGCTCTGCAACCACACAGCCAAGATTGTGGTCATTCCGCAGGCCTCCGGCTCTTTTGAAGTCACCAAAGAGAAGATGAAAAGCTTCCCCTCCTCAACGGGCTTGCAGAGAAGATTGGGAGATATTTTAACACCTGCCTGTATGCCCTTGCAAACTTTCCCTGATGTGATCGGGGAATTGGACCCCGCTGCCAATCACGGGGCTCAGCGGTGCCCCGCATTGCTTCTGTACACCCGCTGGCATTCCATGTGAGCTGCCAGGCGATTTTCCACGTCATTATTTTTCCTGCAAGTTTAACCTAATCTTTGTTTTAGCCTCACACGAGCACAGCAGCCACACATACTCACCCACACTGAATTTGTGGAGAAAACATCCACATTCATTAGGCTAATGCACAACTGTGGAAAAAAAAACACATTTCCTTGTGTTTTTAAGATTGATTATGCAGCATAAATGTGAAATTCTGTGTATGGGATATTAGTTATTTAAGTGATTTAGAGGTTGGCAGAGAGTACTTTTCCTCCTCGCTTCATGATTTATGGTTATTGCAGAAATGTGAAATTGAGTATATGAGTATAAGCATATTACCTTATGATATTATAAATAATTGAAGAGATTTAGAGTCTTGAGAGGCTGGGTGTTGCATACACAACATCATCAAAGAAAATGAAAATGGCAGCTTATCAGACTTATATCATCTTCCAAGCAGAGGTGACACATCTCTAAATTTGGCTTTTGTGGCCAGTGGCTTCATATTGTTTGGCTCTTGATATATGTGATTGTGTATCAAGGGGATATAAAAATGCAGGACTTATGAGACGCCACATTGTTTACGATAAGCGAATGTGAAGTATGGTGATAGCAGTTATGTTATATGTAATATTGTTATTTTTTGCACTGAAAGGTGGCCGCAAGATTACAAATCTGCTCCACTCCTGTTATAAAATATCCACAGCCTTTATATCTGGTGAACTGCTTTTCCTTATTATACTTTCCTATTAATCCTGGAGGAACAGATAAAGGGGAGAGGTCAGCCTTAAATGAGTTTGGTTTCCTTTGGCTTGGCTCTTATGCTTCAGAATGAGTCTTAGTCGTGCTTTCAATCAGCACTGCCACCACTCACTGTGGTAATGATGGCCAGGGCTTCATTAAGAAGCTCGTTAAGTCCCCTCGTTAAGCTGCAGGGCCGTTAAGACTTTGATTGTTAATGGCTCTTCGTTAAGGAGGAAGAAGAACCACGCTGCCACGGTGGTCCTGACCAGTCGGATGTTTTGCCCAATTGGCCCCAGTTGGCATCTTCTGAAGATGAGAGGAATAGGAAACTCAGTGAGAGTAAAAATTTAAAGCACTTCTCAAAAAGCAGTACGGGGGTTGTTATAATATGAAAACCTGTGAACCTGAACAAGATGGGCGAACAGGCGATGGACCAAGGCAAGTGATTGGCTCAGTTAGGGGGAAAAAAAACACCTGTAAATATATTCAAATCAATACACACATCAGCCACTACAACAATCATTGTCAACCATGTGTGGGTTGATATATATTTGTGTGCTTCATACCATTTCTTGTGTCATTTTGAAATGCTTTGAAAATGAAGCTCACTCGTGTGTGCAACACTGCCCGTGATATGGTTGGTATATTTTTCCAGGGCTGCTCATAAAAAGTACTGCTCATTATGAGACAATTCGTCTGCTTCATATTACTATAAATGGTGCTGTGATATGTGTTTTGAATTGAGCAGTGCAATCTGACTCCAAATGCTCACTGAAGAGTCTTAGATCCATGTCGATGAATTGTAACAATGGAGTGTGTTATTGACAGAATCTATCCAGGTACTAACTGGGCTGTAAATTTTTTTACATGTCTTTGTTGTTGTCTGGCATCAAAAGCAGATGGACATTCAGAAACCTGGTCTCAGAGTGGAGGTGAAATCAATTTTAGCTCAAATCAATTCAGTTTTATTTATATAGTACCACCCGATAACAAAAGTAATCTCAGAGCATTTTACCCAAGAATTCCCTCAGTATCAAGACAAACAAACCTCCAGCAAAACCAGACTCGGGGAGGCGGCCATCTGCCTCAACCCATTTGACAGTCAGAGACAATTTTTTATGGCGTGCAGTGGCAATCACTGCGTTGACTGTCTGGTAGTGTGGAGGCAGGTGTACACAAGGAACGTCTCATTTAGAGGAATAGAACAATAGAAAGATGCATCCTGTCTACAACCACTAGACAGGATGCATACTGCCATGTGTGGACTCAACTTTTTCACTAAACACATTTTGGCAAAGGATGGCAAAGGTGTAAATAATATAAATAAGGATGGTTTGATATGTCGGGGCTTCATTTTCGCAGTCCCAGTATGGCACATGGTGGCTCACAGTCACACCGTCATGACTCAGTGAGACCCATGACTGGGACATCTTTAATGTTATTAGTTGCTCCTGCGCTTCCCTGCTGTGATTAGTCAAAATTTGCGCTGTGAAGGGCCTCCTGTCCAGGAGTTACTGATGAGAACTGGAACTGGTCCAATGGAAGCAAAGTGAATAATGAGAAAATGTATATGCAGTCATGTGAAACAGAAAGTAAACCCTCTGTGTAGCAATGAATAAAAAATGAAGTACACCTCACGATTCAACAACTTGTTAAACCACATTTAGCAGCAATAACGGGAAATGATTGTTTTTATTTATTGAATGTAAATGTGATACACACACACACACACACACACACACACACACACACACACACACACACACAGGTCTCATTCCCAGCTCACTCACCAGGTCCTAATAGAAAACACAAAGAAAAAAGTTTATCAAAAAGAAAACAGCTCAGGATAGTTGATGTGTAGATGCAAGAAGTAGAAGAGGATAAGAAAGTGAAAAAGAAAGCAACAGGACATCATCCCAGGCCATCAATCCAATAATCTGTCAATGAAAGATGACCACAAGTTAATATTCTTGCTCTGAGCACCGTGCATACTGGCCACAGATTTCTCAAGTTTAGCCAGATCTATGACTGTATTAATCCATTGTTGTTGTGACAA
The DNA here is from genome assembly GCF_027942865.1 of Odontesthes bonariensis. Lineage (NCBI taxonomy): Eukaryota > Metazoa > Chordata > Actinopteri > Atheriniformes > Atherinopsidae > Odontesthes > Odontesthes bonariensis. The sequence goes on along the minus strand of NC_134519.1, from coordinate 27,391,955 downwards.
AGCATGGGGAGTTTTCCATCTTTGTGCGATTATTTTTTTAGCGGCAGTTAGGGCTACCAAACACCAGCGTTGATGCATCAAGGAAAGGTCTACCTCAGTAAAATCGTTCAGTAGCAAAATCCTTGGAGAGCAAGGGATGGTACTGTCAAGAATAAAGGAGATCTTTTTAGAAACCATTTCCCAAAATGTTTTTACCCCAGGGCAGTCCCAGACCATATGTAGAAATGTTCCTGTAGCTCCTAAGGAGCACAGCTCGCATGTCGGTGATGATTTTCTTTTCATGTAAAATAATTTAAGAGGAGTAGTATAAAGTCTGTGAATAAAGTTATAATGCATCATCTGATGGTTAGGGTTACGTAATGATAAAACTATCTTTGGCCATACTGTTGTCCAGTTGATTGTGGAAGGTGTAATTGAAAGATCATGGCTCCAAAGCGTATCAACTTGTATAGGCTTTTCCACACATTTGGCAATGTGAGTATAGAGATTGGAAACCAAACCTTTGGTGGATAAACAAATCTTTTGTATTGGGTGACACTCCAGTTTTTCTCCCCAGGGGACCCCGTATGCACGAAGAGCACTACGGATTTGTAGGTAAAAGAAAAAAGAAGTACCAGGTAAATTGTAGTGGGATTTTAAGTCTTGAAAAGATCTTAATGTATTATTGGATGTAATGTCGGAGAGGGTATTAATCCCTTTATCACTCCACTGAGGAAAAGAAATTGGGTGTTTCCCCAAATAGAGATCAAAGTTATTGAATAAAGGGAGGTGAAAGTTATATTTCATGTGGGTTTTGGAATAACATTCTACAATTTTCCAGGTGGCAACAAGGTGTGAGACAAGGGAGCCAAACTTGGATTTACACATTTTAAGAGGAATATTGGAATGGATTAAATCCTCAAGCCTACAGTATGTGGTTTAACCAAGTTTTCCTCCAAAGGTCGCCAGGCCACTTGTGCTCCTGTATTAAACCAGGTGCTGAGAGGTCGAAGAGTTGAAGCCCAGAAATAGTGCTCAAAGTTTGGGACCCCAAGGCCACCAGAGACTTTCTGTCTTTGCAATGTAGACATTTTAATCCTTGGGCGCTTTCCTTTCCACACATAATTACACAGCAGTCTATGTAATTTCTCCCAATGATCAGGAGGGGGAGCCAAGGGTAACATGGTACTGCAGAAATTAACTCGTGGAAGGATATTCATCTTAATAATTGAAACTCGTGCGCTAAATGTGTTGGAAATGGACATCCATCTCGATAGATCATTTTCCACCTGCTTAAGTGTCTTATTATAGTTAAAAGCCAAGGTAGTTTGTAATAAAGGAAAAATGGATAATCCCAAGTTTCCACAGGGGTGTTAATGGGGACTTATGTAAAAGTAGTGTTTTTGGCTACATTTTGATTAAAATGTAAATTTTTCTAACAAGACATGTCAGGTACACGAATGACGGCCAGACACTGGGTTGGCCTCGGGAGTTGTTACAGAAGTTTTAGTGTACGTTGTCATTCTGTGTTTTCAGCCCTGAAGACTTGTCACTATGTGTTTACTCCTGCAAGTGTTAAACTAACTATAGCATCCTTTTAGTAAGAGGGAGAAAGCTACAAAAAAAGTACCAGTAATTGTATTGTATATTTAGAAAAAAACAAACAGCAGCAAACACAAATTTGTTACTCTAACACTTCAGGGCATTCTTGACAAATAAAGACTTTGCACTATGTGACTTTATGTTGTAATTTGAGCTTCTGTGTTAATGTTGTGCAGCTGGGCTTTTCGCAAGCTTATGATATTGCACGTTACTCCCTTACTTTTGAAGTACTAGCTCTTTCCATCTTTAGTAAATTAAATGGGGGATCTGTCTCAAACACTCTACTGCAAAAGGGAGATTCAGCCTGGGGTAACCTTCCACGTTTTCTTCCAACAAATGTCACCAGCTACTTGGTTTGAGTCTCTTGATATTCAAAACATTTTAAATGGGGTGTAACTTATGTCATTTCAGCTTACATGAACGTGTTTGAGATTGTTTGTGGTATCGCTGAACATACCCGAACCCTTTAAAAGTGGACATGGTATGATGGTATTTCCAGGAATTTAATTCCTCATCTAGATTAGCTCTGCTAACTTAATTACTCCAAATAATTTGGAATTAGTTCAGGGAATGAGAGGATCATGGAGCTAAAGTGTCTTCTTATTGATAAAATTCCTGGAGGTTTGCTGAAGTGGTGGGGAAGGGGATGACGGTGACTCGTGAACGCCCACTATTCGAGTTGCCAGCTAAGAAGCTAAGACAGCACATGAACAGGAAAACATGTTGAGAAACATGACAACACGTGAGCTCCAGCTCTATGTGTTCGAGGCAGAATTGGATCCTGAACATCAAAGCTAGCAGCATGACGAACCGTCACAATGAAGATTACATCAGGACTTCTCTGTTTGATAAATATGCTCGATATCTGAGTGTGAGAAACTCCGTGTTTCTAAGGGGTTTTACAAGCAACAAATGGATACGTTCAGTTGTCTTGTGTGCATTTTATTACCACAGGGTATCGTTAGCCTCCTCAGGTGCGTTTATACTCAGTATAACCATTAGTTTGTTCGTACATCTAATGCCAGCACACCACAGACATTTCAGGCAGTTCAGACTTGTGCCTTTTTAGTGTTGGAACAGCCTTGATCCTAAGCTTCAGTCTCCCTCCAAAACCGGTGTCGTACTGGGCCTTGTTCATGAAACTGTTGCCATGAAGTGCAGGAAACAAATCCAAATCTTTTCCTCACTGTTCGCCAGGGAAAACAAACAACATCCAGCTGAAAAAGGTCAACTTGCCCTCACAATCAAAACACGTTTTCTTGGAGACATCTCGAAAGCAAAAACAAAGTACCGTGTTCTGATAGGTGACCACTCATCCCTTGCAAAGTTTGAGTTTTACCTCTTTGCTCAGATGTATTTGGCTTATAGTTGATATTCTGAACTCATGACTGCTTTCTTAGTTACAAACAGCCTTGTCAACGCCCGTTTACCCCCCAGGAATCTAGCATGTCTGTGCCACTTTCCCCCATCGAAAATGGCAATCCTCAAAGTAATTTAACATTTCAATTCACAGTATCCCTTCTCATTTCATTTAGCAAATGTGCTTAGCTGTTGCCATGCAACAACGCTTTTCTGAGCTAAAACCTCACCCTCTCCCCAGCTGGATCTCCCCTGTCTCTACACCGAAAGTCACAATGTCACACTTTCTTGTGAGTGGCGCCTAATTTAGCGCTCTCTTTTTTGGTCACAGTTGCTATTCGATCCACGTAGGTGTGGGGGTAATGAGATTGAATCTTGATGTGCTCGCCGCATCCCGCTGACTTGTCTGTCTCGTCGGGGCAGAGGACAGTGTGGAGCCTTCCCTGATATTACCTCTCCCTGCATGAGAGGATGCTGGTCGCTCTGCTGCACTGCCTTCCCGCCAGGTGTGATCCAATAAAACGCAACACTTGGCCATGATCGATACCAAATGTCCCACTGCCACACAACCCTCCTCCCTAACTCATACATACCTATTAGTAAGGGCATAATTGATTGGCCTACTGTTCATTATTCCTTTGATTAGGTGCTTTCATCAAATAGGCAAAGCGCTGCATATGAAGAGACTAGAAGCTGTCGCCACCCACAGCTGCTGGGAAATGAATGAGGGATTTCAGTGTGAGCAGGAGACCTTGTGCTCTGGATATCCTACAGATTAAGGAGGATCCAGGTTCATAACTGCTTATAAAGTACTGCAGAAATAAAACAATAAGGCCCAGAACAATGATAAAAAAGTGTGACAGGAAGTCTTTGTGTGAGATAGGTATCGTATTGTATGTAGGCACACATTTCTTTTGTTTGCTTCTGTTTAAAGTCATTATTGTCATCGAGGCATGCAAAGGATAATCTGCTTGCTTTGTCTTCAATGCCTGTCTTGAAAAAAAAACAACCTTAATTTGTAACTGGCATTTACTCTTGTCTTTCTTTTCTCCCTTTATATTCTTCTCTGTCCCTGCCTCTCACGACATTCCATTCCATTTCCACCCATTGACTTAATCTTGGCCTGCCATCCTTCGCTTTTTCTCTTTCTCCTCTCCTCACACCTAGCTCCACACTGACATGGACAGGAACGATGGTCGGACTAAGTATGTTCTACGAGGTGAGGGGGCGGGCTCGGTCTTTGTGATAGATGAGAAAACGGGTAACATCCACGTCACCAAGCCACTGGACCGAGAAGAGAAGGATGAGTACCGTCTAATCGCCACGGCCACTGACAGGCAGACTGACCGTGCCTTGGAACCCTCATCACAGTTCATAATTCGGGTGCAGGACATCAACGACAACCCTCCTCTCTTTGAAGAAGGACCCTACAGCGCCACCGTGCCTGAGATGGCAAATATAGGTATTGGAAGCAGGGTGGGGAATCAGTTTAGAAGATTTGGGCTAAGGGTCCTCAAATTGAATCAGCAGTTCTGGAGTACATACTGAAAGGCACAAAACATGTACTGATAGATGAATACTGAAAAGGTCAGGCTAATTTCACATATAGATAATGATAAATATTAATAAATGAGCACAAATCTTTTCCCAAGCTGTGACTGCTCTCTCAGGCAGGATCAACAGAGACACAATGAATTAACTCTTGATCACTGAAGTTTGGACCTATGGCAACAATCAGTCACAATTGATTAGCCAGAGCCTGAGTTGCCATTTGAAAAGTTTGACCTTTCTCAACCTTCCACTGCAATCAGCATTAATAAATCAAAGCAAAGGATCCACTATTCAATTTGACAATGGATGACATCACCTATTCATGCGTAAGAGTTCAGCTAACTTGCTGTTACCAAATTTAGCCTGCATGCTTTTGTCAGCTGGAGCCACCTGCCAAAATAATTCTGGCTCAAGACTTCAACTGTAAATTACACTGACAGTATAATTACTTGCTACTAAACTAACTAGCTAACCAGTTAATTGGCTTACAAGCATGGATCTATTAGACATATTAGCATCAACAATGATCAATATTCATATGATCATTGAATCTTTTATTCTTGTCAAATGACAATCTTTCTCTCGTCTCTGTTTAACCACTAAACCATGAACTCTGCATATGAATGATCAACCATTTTAAGCTGTTTGTAGAAGGATTACATGAACATGATTGGGCCTGCCTTGCTCAGGTGTCCACAGCTACACAATTTGTTTCATCTTTCCAGCAGTTACAACTGCTTGTAGTGTGGCATCTATCACCCAAACAGCAGTGAATTATTAGATTTAACATGACAGAGCGATTATTATATTCATCCCTCAGAGACCATCAGGCACCTTTATTGTTGTCAGACCAGCTAATGACTGTGAAATGCTCACTACAAGGCAAAGTAATTACCATGTGAGAAATTGCAAGGGTTCACCGTTTGCTCTTTTGCCCTCAGTTTTGTCTGGATCTTTGTGGAATCTTTCATCTTTCGTGTTCTTTCTCTTCTGTGAATAAAGAAAGCAACACCAAATGATAAACAATCTTAGTGACAGGGATAACAACTTACCTTGACATAGTGGGCTATTTAAGTTACATTCTGTACACAAAAATAAGGCTGTGGAATTTTATTAGTTTGCTGTATAATCAAAATAAAGTACCAGCCAGTGACTGCTGTCAAGCTTCAAAATGATGGATGTTCCACTTGAGCACAGCTAGACAGTATGTTTTATTATTTCTGTCTGAGAGGGTTGAGTTGTCTGACAGCATTCTATTCAACAGTTTTGCAGTGGTGGTCTGCACAGAAATGTCCACAGCAGCAAACTGTAAAATTCAGAAAAACCACAAAGCATCGATTATTGGCAGCAAATTAAACCAGTGATTGAAAACCTAAAAGTCAGATTCGATAATCCGTATCATAGACACAATTTATACGGGGACATGAACTAATATTTGAAACTTAATGATCAAATTATTATTGACATAAATGCCTTCAGTATTCATTTTTGACAGGTGCAGTTAGTCATTATACAACACAGCACTCCTACAACATTATTGCCTGCCAGGATTCCATTTACACTACCTAATCGTTTTATTCACAGACTTTTTAGCTTTGTCACAGTGAAGTCTACAAATGAATGTTGAATGATGGGAAAATCAGCTGCCATTGCTGTGTGGTGCAATACTAAATGTTTGATATGTGGATGGTTTTAGATATCAAAGATGACTGAGGGACGGTTTATTGAAATCCAAAGAGTCTTGATCCCGCAGCTGGTAAAGCTGGTAAAAAAAGAATCTTGAATATGAATTGACTGTGCACCAAAAGCAGCTGTTAGTGTCAAGCAGTGATCACAGCAAAGGCGGCCATCTCAAGATTTCTATTTAACATAAGAGATGGTCTTTTTCTTCACTTTGAGCACTCTCAAATGTGAATCTAGATCAGGCAACAATTTCTTTCATTCGCATCTAATTTAAATGCATTCACATCACAGTCCTCTTGATGTAGGTTAAAAATGACCTTTTGAACCCAAAACTTCATAACTTATGTGTAGAATGGACCAATGTTCTCGACAGATTTTATGAATTAACAACTCACCATATGATATCTTAATAGGATGACCATGTTATTGCTGTGTTTACAAAGTTAAAAACCCAGCTGGCTGCACCTTTCTGTATTGACGCTGCTGTTGTGGTCCTGCTGCAGCGCAGCCACTACCTGCACAGTGTTTTAACTTTCCTTTTCATGACACGAAACGTTGCCCACTTTCCCCTTTAAGAAAAGAAAGCGGCTCAGTTGTAATGTTAGACCAATCAAACAAGCCAAATTAAAATGTCCATCATTGTCATCATCAGTCATCATCGTTACAGGTAAGTTCTATTTTAATATGCATTGGCTGCTCTCTGAAACTAAATTGAAAGGTGCGTCATTGCTGGTATGAGATCAATATGACGACCAACAAATGTTTTAGTAGGAATGAACGAGAAATGCAGATGCAGTAACCTGATGCAGGAACTTAGAATTGCCTCTCCAAGCCAAGAGCAAGCCAGTTACCAGCAAATAGGAGAATCCCACTGCACAGAGGGAGATGGTGGCACAAACACCTATCAATTGGCTGGGAGGTGAATGACCCATGAAGCAGCTAGCCAAACTAAGGACGAGATTCGTATGTCACAGAGATTGAAATAATAGTTTACCTGTTACGATGATGATGATTGATAATTCAGATCTTTTAAATTTTTCTTTTACTTTGGTAACTGCATGTGACTGGTCTGCTGCAGCAGCGCCCCAACAGAAAAGGAAGGTTTTCCTTTATTGTCAGACCAGTCACTGCCAACGACATTCAGATAAATCATGGTTTACACACAAACTAAGTGTATTGATAGTCATTATTATAGGCAGAACCATATGAAAAGATTGTGCAGGCGGTAACTGGACCGCTGCAGCTCAGCAACAGAAAGGTTGGGGGCGTAAATACGCGTATAGTCGTTCAGCAAAGTATACGCAGCGGTGTGAAGCCAGCCTAAGAAATATTCCTACCTGCACTCATGCAGCTGAGCTTTGTGTCCATGAGGCATCAAGGTGCTGGAGAGTCACGCTTGCCCTTTCCAGATTGTGTCACCTAGATGCCGTTTCAAAAGGGCTTTTAGTGCAGTCACAAGCTAAAAGTGGGATATGATGAAGGGCATTTGTCCTGCTTTAATGCTGCTATATATAGCACACGTGCTTCCCCTTCCTATAACAACTTCTTTGATATTCTCATATATTATTTTGCATTAGAGTTCTATACAGATATGCTAAATTTAGGCGAAATGAATAAAACACAAACTGTAACTTGAGTTTAAAACATCCCACGGTGTTTCTAAAGATTTCATGAGTGCTCAAAAATGTACTTGCTCTCTTCTCTTTGTCCAAGTATCAGGTCAGATGATACTGTCCAATTTTACTACTCTTTTTTGGCATGAAATTGCATCTATTTCCACCAGTTCATACCAGACAGAGAAAATTTCAGGTCTCGAGTTGGTGGAAGTTTGCCCTCACACACACACACAGACTTCGAACTCAAAATCCAAAAACAAAATGCAAACGGGGATCTAAATGAAATAGAATGCAGGCAGAATCTGTAATAAGTTGCATTAATAGCTTCTTTTTAATGACACTGTCACCGAAGCTGCGTGTAGGATGTATGAAGCCCTCTCCATTTGTTGATTAAATACCTGTGGCCACGAAACAACAGCATGAACACAACAATACATATGCTCCGTCTGCAGTTACTAATTTAAAAGACTTGCAGGCTGTGATTATATACAGCTTAACAGTGTGGGTTATGGTAATGCTAATATGGCTGTTTTTGTTATTATGGGGAGCTCCCACGTTATGTAATCATCTAAATGGCTTTAAGAGGCTATTGTGTTTATTTCAGCATTTACACCTTCCATGTATGTGGATGTATAAGATAGTGCTGGATACAATCTATTTAATTACTTGAGCATATTAAAAAAAAAAAAATAGTGCCACGAGCAGTACAAACAGAAACATACATTAAAAATATTATCTGCTTGTTAGGGATGCTGTCTGTTCATAGTTGATCAGTGAATTCCGCCTTGCTGCTTTGGGACTCCGTTTTCTAGCAGCCTGGATTTTCCTCTCAGCTCATTTGGACATCGACATAATCTTTAAAACAAGATGAGGAGCTGATGTAACTTCTCATAACTGAAGCCTTTTTACTCCAGCCATGGATAATCTACCCTCACTCATTAAAATGTTTGAAATCTGCTTCACTGTACAAGCTGGAATGATATGTTTTTGGTCACACCCACCTGGGCATGAACCTCATATTTGCATCTGCAAGCAGCTTTTACTCACAGTAAACTCGGTGAGGCACAGGGTGGCAGAATTGGCAGAATGTTCAAAATAAATTAATTCAACTGTCCACTGTTGGCAATAAAAGGGACAAACATCTTCCAATCCAATCCATCAAGACTCAAACTTGAACCTCATTTATTGGAGTTTCAAACTCTCAGTAAACACGAGGATAAAGATTTTAAAATGACCACCACTGTTTTTGTGAGGCACAATGTTGTCCTCCTAGAATGCAGAATGCATTATGAAGCATAAAATTGCAAATCTGAATAAGCTTGAGGTGTCATGGCCATGCTCCTTGAGAATGGAATTTTCGAATATAAAGCCCTTCAAGGGAGATATTGTGGAAACAAATCAACAGACTGCATAAAACATATTGTGAATATCACTTTTAATTCAGTACAGCACTAAACTACAAAGCTAAATGTATTTTTGCCTCCTTGTAAGCCGTTGTTTTTTATAGGAAGGTATTGAATCTTCACCTTATTTCAATTCTCTGAGCGCTTTAGTTACCTGTTGCTTTTTTTGAGGAGATTTCGACATGCAAAATGCATGAAGCTCATGAATTGTTATGTAGCTTGTTAAAGCTAGATTTTCTGACATAAATTGAGGTGAGATGCATAGTTTTAATTCACTTAATAGAGAAATGTCTTTGATATTGTAATCGTAGATGATGCACATCTTCTGTGTAAATGTACCAAAAATCCCAGGGTAAGGGGTTGTAAGGTAAACAGGGTGGGGTCTCAGGCATTATACTCTGAGATCCTGAATGAATTGAGAAAAGAATCTGGAAAATAAATGACAATGATTTTACGCTGCAGCCTGTTGAGCTCATAGTAAGCAGATTTCATAGCATAGCATAGCAAAGTCTCTCACTACTCCTTCAACCACTGACATGTTAAGATTTTAAATCACAAAACTGAACCGACTAAGTGGTGCTGCAGAGAGCTTTCACTGTCTGATGCTACCAGAGAGTCCATGTGCAGAATGTTGACTCCTCACCACTGAAACAAAATGGGGCTTCGTAAAGATTCAATGTTTCTGCCGCTCCCCTTAACGTTTGCAGAGCAAGAGGATTGTTAGAATATGCCCTTTATCACTCTGATCTCCTCTCTTTGAATGTGTTGAAAATACTTGCTTCAATTTTATTCGCTAAAATCGGGCAACGTGATTTGTCCAAAATCCTGTCAGCCAAGCATACGGACGAGCATAACTGATTGTTAACAAGTAAGCAGTGCTTCATCTGAAATAGTCAAAACACTGCAGCAGTGTATCACCTTAATTGATTAGGCCTGATTGGACCCATTCTTCAGAAACTACTGATTGGAAAAACATTGCATACAAATTAGAAAGAGTGAGCAACTGGATGAATGAAAGAACTGATAAATAATTTTAGTATTTGTATATTTAGCATTTGCCACTTTCAAAACATTTTTGTACTTTTTACTTCTAACAGAATGCATGTCACAACCACAATAACCTGAAATTGTCCTGCACAGTGTGATAGCAATCCTTGGAACAGGAATGAAATCGGCAGAGATGGGGCGATTATTGCACCCATATTGCAGTGAGATGTTGCTGTGACAATAACTGTCTGACATTGTAATTCCTGTCATGACTGCAAAGTGCCTGTGGCAAACTGTTTGTATGTACAAAAAGTACTGTAATCTCTATTTAAACTTCGCTCAGCCCTTTGAAATGAGTTCTACTTTGAGGAGCACTCCTGCCTTTTAAAGCAAGCAGAATTGCTTTCAGGAAAACATTTGAATTTGTCAGAAAGTGGGTATTATCCCAAATAATTCATCCCTAAACTGGTTAGTTTAGAAAAGTTCAGCAGATTTGGCCCGATGTCCTTGCCATCTGCCTCTGAGAGGGTTTTTCCAAACATGAAGGTCCCTCATGTGCTGAATTGTTTAATTCAGATTAGAATAATGACCCCGCCAGCAGCCTACCGGGGCAGGGTCCAAGGAGAGGGGTTATGGAAGCGAGCGCTGTTTACTAATCCTATCGGCTGCCTTATGAGCCGCTGTAACTCACAGCAGCTCAGTCTTCAGATTGACTTGTTCAGTCAATCATGGATTCAATATTTACTCGACGATTTGATATTTATCAAGGCGCTTTGCAGCATGCGTGACTGAAGAGATAGTGCTGTGGTGAGGATCGTATCAAAGACTTCTTGCATCAGACATTCGAGGGTGACGGGGAGTGAGGAGTTTGTCTTCTACGGCAATGAGTTGCTGAAGCAAGTTGCGCTGGAACAGAGCCATTTCCTTTGTTCCAAACGCATGTCTGAAAATTGTTGTGTTGGTTTTGCACGACTGGGTGTAAAGCTCCTTCCAGATGTTTATCACATCTGTAATCTGGGAGAATGACTTAAATATAATATTCAACCTTGAGATTTATTGAGATTTATTGACTTATTGACATTTAAACCAGGTATTCTCATTTGTATAAACTAGGGATTCGTAGATTGGTTCTCTCTCTGCACTGAGGCATCTTTTAGTAAGAACATGCATTCCAGTAGGATGAGTGGCAGTGTGAATATTTGATCTTTGTGAAATTTAACTGTCTCCGTAGCAATGTTGAAAGGGTGCATACCAATGAGCTTTCCTCTGCTTTGCACTTGTTGCATCAACCTCAAAGTCACAGTGTATGAACCCTAAGTTTGATTATTTTTTTAATTGCTGTCAAAGGACACATTTCTGTCGACTTATTTGCTCCTGTACCCTAAAGCTAAAGAGATTCAGAATAACACACTCGTCTGTGAGTGAACTGGTTTAGTTGATGAGTGATCTGGGAAAAAACCCTTTCCCATTTAAATTTAACAGAGCTTTAATGTCTCGAGTCGCTTGAAAATGGAATCAATAGGGAAAATTCCGAACTGAACACGAGTTGAAACTAATAATTAAACACATAAAAACGAAGCTACATTCTTTTTTTAGCTTGTCGCAAAAGTGCAAAATTGCATATGGCTGTTATTGTCAATGGGCAAATATGAATACAAAATATGATGTTTTCTCTGAGCTAAACATACAGTTTTGTTTCCAAAATCTAACCAAGCGGCTTCTGAAAATGTAAAACCAACCAACCAGCACTTTGAAGCCTTTGCATAGGCCAAAAAACCTGCAACACCCACTAACATCTAGTGTTGGGCAAAGTGGGCGTTCAATCAGCAACCAGTCAAATGACTCTGCATTAGTCATGGATATTTATCGTCTTCAGCTCCGATCAGCATCAGTGGGAAGACAATATCCATTGATTGATTGATTTTTACCAGTTTGCCACACAGCCGGCAGCTCACTCTCAGTGATGCTGTGTAAAGCTGATCTTTGCAGTCCAAATAAAAAAAAATAAGAGCTAAATTAGCCTGATTATGTCAAAGTCATGCTAAAATACTTTATCTGCCACACAGCCTGAAAGGTAACAATGTAAACCATCCCTTTTATGTTGACATAGTTACAGGGTTGTCCCCGGAGAGAATTTGGAGCTACAGTAGATTGAAGGCCTCAGCACTGATGGTAAACATGCTGCAGCTGGCAATTAGAATCACTTAATTGGCTTGTTTTAGCGGGTTAAAACTCGCTACCTTTGGTGTTAAAACGGTATAGGACATGCATATTAATCTTCCCTTAATCAGACAGCAGCTGAGTATGTTGGTGTCCTGTCCAGTGGATGAGCCCCTTCTGCTTTTTCCATTCTGAAAGGTTCAGACCTGGCAACATCTACGCATGGGAACAGCACACCTCGCTTTGTCAAATAAACAAATAACCAACTGTCCAAACTTTCCTCTTCCATCGTATTACTTACATTAATTAGCTGCAGCACCTCAGTGTTTTTTGCAACCTTTGAGAAAAATGAGAGAAAACTATGCTTTGCTAAGTCTTTGAGTATAAGTGGTAGCGCCTGCCCTCTGTCAGAACATATGTCGGTATTTCAACCGTTCCTATTCACCACCGTTTGGTTTTTACACGATGATGCATGCTCGTTAGCTTGTACATGAATGTGTCAAAACGACAGGTTGTTTTGAGAAAACTGTTACTCTGGAGGAACTCACAAAGTTTTGCGTGCAATCCAGGATCTTATGAAAGATTGTTCTCGAGTTAGTAACACCTGCGCTGTTACAGCTGTGCAGTTAAACTCTCAGGATTACAACTCAGACTATTCAGTCATTTATTATCTATTTGTTTAATTGATGAAAAGTGATCCAAGGTTCCTGTTCAAGCATCAGCATATGGTGAGCTGGAAGTTACAATGTATAAGTTCTCTCTTGAATTTTACTTTTGGTATTTGCTATAAGGGATGAATGTGTAAAAGTTGCTTTATTCAACAAGTGTACAACACAGAATGGCACAAAAGTCTGTTCTGTAAATGGGAAGTTTCAAAGAATGAACAGATAACACGACTTATATAAATAAGCAAACATTCCATCACCGTCCTTGTGTGGATAAAAAATACAGCATCAATGTCCCTAGCAGAGCCGCAAGCCGATGAATTTTCTAACATCAGTGCAGCTCTTGCGATCTAAATGATGTTCAGACACGTTCCTCTAAGCAACAGTTTCAGCTCACACCAGAAAGTACATTTACATAGTGATATCTGCCCATCTTCCTAATTTTCTCGTCAATATTACAGCCTGCTACTGTGTCCTGCTCTATGCTGTGAACTAACAATGAAGTTTTTTTTTTCCAATTAAAACATTTTCTGTCATGGAATAACTTCTCTCACAATCCAAGCTTAATGCAGAAAAAACCCAAAAACATAAAACCAAGATATTATAGATGAATGACTTTAATCTAATTATAATTTTCTTGTTTTCTTAGACATTACACAGTGTCTCACAGCCCTCTACAATTTGTTTTGATAATTTGCAGCTGCGAGTGGCCTCAGCATTTCCTTTGGGCAGCTTATTGTACAGCAGCAGAGCAAATGAACAACACATTCAGAACTCGAGCGTGTAGTTAGAAGGCACAATTATTTGTGCAACCCAAGTGTAACCCAAATATACTTTAACTCAGATCCTAAGGTGATCGGAAAAATTCTTCAGAGGCATTGGAAACATACTACATCACAGATTTCACACAACTTTGATCCAATGAACTAAGTGTGGTTGTGTGCACCCACTGTTCTGCTATAACTAAAGGTTTATTACCAAACAGGCTCATGTTTAGTTTCAACTTCAAAAATTTTTTAGACAAAGTGAACTATGACTTCTTTCAAAATATATATATATATATATATATATATATATATATATATATGTATTTAACTACTTATTCAGCAGAAAAATACTTTTTTGCTAATGTTTATAGTAGGTTGAACGCACAGCTGCATATTATAGCTCAGATATATATATAATTTCGTCTCAGCTATTTCAGATGTACACAACTACTTTATCTTGTCCAGTGGTCATTAATGAACCAATGGCATTTTGTGTGTCCACAAACATCTTTTGATCCACACCAACCAGTGTCACTCCCAACAGACCACATATAGCCTCGTTTCCACTCTGCAGTCCGGTACGGGTCGGTTCGGAACGGTTCGCTTATTTCAGTGTTTCCATTACCACGAAAGCGTACCGGTCCCATGGAACCCGTTACCATTTTTGTAACCCTTCTGCTTGGGGTACCTAGCACACAGGACCGGTTCCAGGCTCTGCTCTCCGTTGTTGGTGAGGAGGCTGTGCAGCGGGAGCTCGATGGCGCTGTGCGAAACGAAAAAGTTTTCCAGCTGATTGCCGCAAAAATGGCAGAGAGTGGTTTCAACCGGACCACGAGCCAGTTAAGCTGAAGAAGCTTGGAGGTGGTTCGAAATGATGGATGTTATTTGTTATTTGCTATTTACACTTCGGCACGCACTCCGCCCACCCCTGAGGGTCCCCTTTGTACAGTGGGAACGCAAGCTGACCCTAAAGCGACCCGACCTGTACCGTACCGTTCCGAACCAACCCGTACCGGACTGCATAGTGGAAACGAGGCTATACTGACAACTTGTCAGGAATATGCTGAAGGTTGTATTTGGAGACAAACCGGGATCTTTTCCTTATCCTGGCAAAAAACTAAAACTAAGGATACCAAAGATCTCACATGGGACTTGAAACCTGAACCACAGCATCCAAGGTGAAGTTTAGAAAAAACAAAACAATAAAAACAAACCAAACAATTGCAGCTTGATGGATGGCACGTTGAACAGTGTTCACAGACATTGATTTCTGGAGATGTGCCCATGAGGTGATTTATTTCTTTTCCATGCCTGGTTTTAATGCAGTCCTGTCTAAAGATCCCAAGGATCACGAGCATTCAGCATTGATTTCTAGCGGTGTCTCGTGAAAAATGTCTCCAGATTCTCTGAATCTTTTGATCACATTATGTACTGCAAATGACGGGATATTCAAAGTCTTCGCAATTTTACGCTGAGGAACATCATTCTGAAATTACTCCATAATTGGTAGATGCACTATTTTATTTTTTTTTTTGCAGATTGCTGAAATCTGCCTGCCTTTAATTTTGAGAGACTCTGCCTCACTAAGGTGCTGTTTTTAGATTCAATCATGACCTTTTGCCAATTACCCTAATTAACATGTTCCTTACCGCCTTTTGTTGCCCCTGTCCCAACTTTTTTGTGAGGTTTTGCTGCCATCAAATTTGAAATGAGCAAATATTTTTCATGAAATAGTAAAATGTCTATTTTGTCTATTTTAAGGCCATTTCTTTTTCTTTTGTTAGCATCTTTTCTCTCCTTTGATATGAAAACTCTTTCCTTCATGAGAGGAAGGATCCTTTGTACTACTCCCAATAACTCGCAGCATCTTAAACATAACAAATGACCCAAACTACAGGATAGGGTTCACTCATTTAGCAGCCTGTTTCTAAAGCTTGTATTGTGTAAAATCTTTTGCCGTGGAACAAATAGAAAACTCTGTTTTGTATTGGATTTTTTTCACATTGTCTGACTACCATCTGTGATTCGTAAATACCTGCAGGAGATTAGTACAGTAATCAGTTGATCGTATGCCCCCTGTTCCCACTTCCCCACGCCCTCCAGCCCCTACACACACACACACACACTTGCGTACAAACATACAGTCCCCCCACCCCCCTTCTTTTTTTCCTCACCAGCTGCTGCCTCCCTCCTTGTCTGACTGGAGTTCCTCTGGGAATAGTCATCCTGCCTGCACTTATGTACAAATACAGACCGCTGCAAATACACAACAAATGAAATGTACTTACTGCCATTCATAAATTCATATACTCTGATTTTTGCTGACAATTTAAGAAAGTATCCTTTCCAAATTGACACTCGGTGATCCGTAGAAAGAAGATTTAAGGGAATGAGAGGGAGGCCTGCTGAAGAGACAGACGGTCTGATTGAGAGTAGGAGCAAGAGGGAATTGGAGACGAAGATGAAGAGAAATGAAGTGAGACAGAGAGAATCAAGGGAGTGGGGAGGGAGGTGAGCGGCAGGAGAGGGGATTAATATGTGTGTGTGTGTCATTGATTGAAAAAAGGCTTTCTTATTCTCTTAAAGTACTATTGTTGTCTGCTTTAGCTCCAGCTCTGCTTTTTGTTTATTTCCTCTTGTTATACCTGGCTGCTTATTTATCTCCTTCCTTTTCTTTTCTTTTCTTGTCCGATATCAATTTGCCTTTCGTCCTCACCCCTGTCCTTCCTCTTCCTTCTCCCTCTTCCCTGCAGGCACGTCTATAATCCAGGTGACAGCGACAGATGCTGATGACCCGACATACGGGAACAGCGCCAAGCTCGTGTACACACTGGTGCAGGGCCAGCAGTACTTCTCTGTCGATCCCCAAACAGGTGAGTGCGTGAGCTCTCGTCCCAACACACAGAAACGGAAAAGACGGGGCAGATGTCGGGAAAGCAAACACGCACACGCACGCTGCGGAAAAGCAAATGTACTCAAGATGTTGGAGAGCAAACAAGTGAATTCAGTCTTGAACAGCACAACTCAGAAAATGTGAGCGCGTAGATAGATTGGGCCAAGGGGACGGACATGCGCACGCAGGCGTGTATGAGCATTCAAACACAGGTGGAGCGTACACACACATACGCACAGTAACCTGTGTCCCTTGTTATTTTGCCACATTTAGTCATCCATCTTTCCCTCGTGCGCCCACTCAAACACCCTCTGCTCAAACTCACACACCCACGCACACACCTCTCTCCTGGCGCTCCTCCTCCCCTTTCAGTATGAGTTGGCAGAAATGCATCATGCTGCCAGGGTCTGCGTGCGCTGAACAAAACACAGCAACAGCCTAATATCATTATTTCTGCATGAAGCAAGAGATAAATGGCATGTTTAAAGACCAATGTCAGGAAAAAGGTTTGTGCACTGCAGTGCAGGTCAGATTACAGAAGGCTCGAACAATCTGTTGTATGTGCCCTCATATGTCTCTCTGTCACATGTCACCTAAGGACAAAAAGTTTTATTGAGGAAGGGAAGATGCTTTATTTATCTATTTTCATTTTATGATGATTGCTTCCCTAGCACTGTACCTTGGAGGGAAGTTATACGTCAGTTGACTCAGATGGAGTTCGAACTGTGATACTTTAGATGGCGTTTTTATAGACAATGCGCTGAGAAACACTAAACATTTAGCTCACAATGAGTTCTCTGGCGTTTTTTTTAGTTTGTTTTTTTATCATCTGCATGTGCAAGTATGTGCCTGAATTTGAGTGTTTATTCTGCCCACATGGGTCACAGGTTTGCCAATAATTGTCTTTCGCTGAGTTGAAGTCCTGTTCGGTAATTGATTTCCGTGACGTGAGAGTTTTGGTGCTTTTTGAAATGCTAATTGAGGAATTCAAACCCCATTCCTCACAGTGGGTATGAGCCATGACATAGTGCTATTAGAGGAGGTTTAGTATTCCAAACGTGCCTGCCCTCTTCTCCCTTTTCTCTGTCTCCCTTTTTCAATCACCATGTCTCTCATTTGCTCAATGACCAGAGATCTTGTTCAAAATGTGCAGATTAGCTCATGGGTTCAGTTTTTTCATGAATTTAGATAAGAGCCACACATCGTTTTGCATGTTTATCGACATTCAAAAGAGCCTGCGTTGAATAGATTTCACCTTGAGCTGCCGAGTCATATGGGCCACACACAGGCAGAACTCGATGTGCAACATCCAATCGTATGCATGAGGACATTTACACAGAGATGATCGATGGCGAATGTGTTTAGGTGATGTGTGTTGGTGTGCCATTAGAGGCTGTGAAACATAAAACGAGTGTTTACGCTCTGTCAGATGTCTCCCCGTCATCCTGAGGTGATTTATATTTTTCCATATGAGCTTCATCGCATCTCTGTGTCTATAGAGATGTGTGTGTGTGTGTGTGTGTGTGCATGTCTCTGAGTGTGTTTCTGTGCACCCTCCATGGGACATTAAAGTGCAGTAACTTAAAGTGACAGAGCATGTACCAAGAGGAAGGCTTTTAAAAAAAACAGCTCTATAAATACACAACAATAACACTGAGAGCGTGTTTTAGCATGAGAGGTTTGTTCCGATTTATAAAGACACAGGTCGTCAGTGAGGGAGCATGAGGGAGCGCAGCAAAGGTGGCAGGAGTTTAAAAATATGAAATGAATATCAAAACCAGTTTTGATGCTGAGGAGATTAAAAATGTAGATGTGCAAGCGCACGACAGACCTCCAGGCTTATCATTACGAGCCTGATAGGCATTAAGGGGACCAGGAAAAAACAAGGATTTGGATGAATATCGTCCATCAGAAAGAATTTAGTTTGGGGTGTGAGGAACTGAGCTTGTATGCTGCCCAGTTTGCAACATTAACCAATAATTGCTTTTCATAGCACTTAAAGATTACCATCTCATATCAGAGTATAACACAAATACAGGAGGCTGTTTACTACTGGAGTATTTTAATGTCTCCAGATCAGCTGCTTAGTAATTAGTCATGCTACACTCCGTAGCACAGAAAATCTTCGTGGCGCAGGAGAGGGACGGTAAAATCAAGTCAAACTATTCAATTTAAAAAAACCACACACAGCATGCAGTACCCATTGCTTCAGATTGTATCTCAGCACTCCGTCAGCATTGATCTCTTTGTACACCGGTGTCCTGGCAGCCCAATGTCGATGGAGACATTCTGTAGAAGGAGTGAACCGCTGTCTCCTCTCAATCTAACATAATCCTGCCAGCTGTTACGTATCATTTGTGATTCCATGAAATACTCAAAAATTGGTATTCCATGTGGTCACTTTGGTTGAGACAGAAGTGTCAGTAAAGTCCTGTCACTTTACAAGCAACAACTTATTCCTTCAACCTGCACTAGTAAGACTATTAATGGCAATATAAATTACAAAAAACAACCAGCTAACTTTATCTGAATCACAAAAAACCTCACTGTTACCGATATATACCGACGACAACCAAAAGGTCCGCTGCGCATTTATAGAATGTCCCCTCGGAACATGTGGCTTACATCCCACTTTTAGTTTTTGGGATGTTATTTGTCTGACTTTCTGTATCAGGACGTGGAAAGACTGTGTATGGCAAGGCTCTCACATGCATAACTCACTGAGCTAAACACGCAGTCATAAAAGTAATAAAATTGATCCTTTATTTATCTTTTTGCAACCAGGCACGGAAAATGGTTTAGTTTTATATTAGTTAGCTTTGTACGTTACCAGTAAAGTCCGGATGTTTTCTGGATGACCAAACCGGGACATTCCCTGAAGGCTGGATTTATGTCTCCTCCAGACTGTAGTGCCGAGACTAACTTGTTATAGATGTCATTAAAGCCCCGGTGGCAGCCTGCTGAGGATATTGTAGTGGGAAATAGTTTTAGATGTAGTGGATGTTGTAAATGTCATTTGGCCATCAGGGACTCCCCCTGTTTGCTGGATACAGTACACAGTCACTCTCACTGATATGTAAAATTAGGTGTTTCAGGTGTTGGTTTGTAGGATCACTGCTCCCATTGTCTACTTCTCTTTTAGAGTTCTAACTAATAAGTTCTAACTTATCAAACGCAAAAACTTTTAGATAGAAACTCTACTGAGTGCACTTTATGTTATAAATTGTCCTTGGCAAATGTCTGCAGAATGTCAGAAACACCTGCTATGTCTCCAGCCTGATATCAAGGGCTTTGAATAAATGCCACACATCGAACTAAAGCACTGAAATTACTTAAACCCACGGCTTGACGTTTTGGCACAACTTGATGACTCCATTACCTGTGATAATGATCAAAGAACTGCAAACAGCACAGGCAGTTTTATGGCCCAGCTTTCAGTGGCCTGCCATGATTACATAAATTAGGTGCAGTAAGTACAGTCCTGTTCTTTCAGTGAATAATAGCGCATTATCTCATCGCAATGGTACTTTGTTATGAGGCACACTTACACACAAGGGTTTATTAGCTGTAACTAATGGATTTACTCATGCACATTTTAGTAAAGAACTTTTCTTTTTACTGTGAACCAAGATATGTACTCAGCAAAAGATGTTACAGTGTGAGAATCACCTGCATTCTGACTTCATTTGGAAGAACGACAAAGCACTCAGATGTAGCAGGACTTATCTACAGATGAACCTGAAAAAGTATCAGCATATTGGCCCAACTGATTTACTGCTTAATTGATCTGTCTAATAAGTTTAACGTGTCTCCAATGGGCCGTTAATAAAGTTTATAAGAAAGAGCTGCAGAGCATCTGGACCAAACCCCATTAAAAACATTATTAACATTTATAGCCGCAGGCTACATGGCTTGGAAACCAAGAAACGCACAACATTTTATTAATGACTTACTAACACGTGTAACTGCAGCCTTGATGAAGTCTTAAATAGAGGGTCATGACTTTCTCAGCTCATAATGGGCCATCAAATGCGCCGTTATAAATGTTAATAAGTCATTAATAAAAGGTCACAGTGTCCATTACAATTTTCTTTCCCACCTTAGTGGAATATGTTGTTCAAAACCAGCTTCATTTGCTGTTTTTATCTTCTGTTTTTCCTGCCTGAGTCATTAATGCAAAACTGCTACATTACATTAATCCATCAAGCCTGATCATAACACGTGTTAATAGTCTTTCAAATGGCTTGTTGCTTATCCACAAAAGCTAAATGAGTGATTGTTAACTATTAATATGGTAATTAGCCTCAGCTGAGGTTTGACAGAGTGATAAACACGATACAAAAGGTGTGATAGCTCCGCTGTATGTTTGAAAGAAAACTTGCGGGTTATAGATGTGAACAGAGCTGCGTGAGATCCCCCCGTGCCTTGGAGCGTTTGTTCCAAAACAGAGCGAAGGGTTTCGTGCTGGGTTACTACAGGGCCATAAATATTGATTACGAAACCTTTTTAGTCGATTGCAGTTGCGTTTTTTCCAGAGTAAAAACCTTGCTTTAAAAATTTCATTGTGACCCTGATGTTTCTGAGTGTGTCTTCTCCAGGTGTTTTACGCACAGCCGTGCCCGACATGGACAGGGAGACCCAGGACCAATTCCTCGTGGTGCTTCAGGCCAAAGACATGGGGGGACACCTGGGAGGATTATCCGGAACCACCACTGTCACTGTCAAGCTAACAGATGTCAATGACAACCCTCCGCGCTTCACCCAGAGTGAGTTACTTAGCAGCTTACACGGCCACCAGAGAATCAAAGACCAACTGTGAAAAGCCAGCAAACACAATACAACATAAGGAAATATAAAGGTCATGCTGTGCTCTCTGGATGTGTATATATACGGTAATTGTGTGCATCGCTTCCTTCCCTTTTACATGCAGTCACTAATACTAATACAGACACCGTGTAGAATCAAACTAGCAGTCAGTCACTGAAGCAAGAATGAACTTAACTTTGAAAAATGCGTCTGTTAACTTTATAGCAAACACGGTCAGAAAATGTGAGGAGGAAAGCAAACACTGAGCAGCTTAAGAGCATAAACATTGTGTTTGTTTTGCCCGTGAGGCCGGAGGAGCTTTCAGACCTTTTTGACCTGCAGGTCCTGTCAGGATTTTCACAGCAGCAGTCGGGCAGAGGAGATTCCCACAGGGCTGTGAAGTACCTCATCAAACATTCAGTCGTGGATTTAACTCACCTTCGCAATGATAGATCAGATGCTATTTTCCACTGTAGCCATACTCTCAGATTATATCAAATAATCTGATTGTGCCTTGATGTTGGCCAGCATAATTGCATTTTTTAACATAATTTCACAGTTTGTGGTCATCATTTATTTATTTTTTTGCAGTGCCAAGTATGGATATGGAATGTTTACCCTCTTGGTAGCTTTGAACATACACTGTTGCTGAATTAGATTGACTTTGTCCTTACTCCTGTGTCTTAGTCTAACATCACATTATTATTTTCCTGGTTAGAAATGATATCATTCATTCATTAAGTTAAGAGGTGGATGTGATACTTATAGAACTCATAATGCAGAACGGTACACTTCACTGTGTTCATCTGCCTGTGTTGTTGGATAGAGGCCATTATTAATTAAACCTGCTTTTATTATACCACCAAACAAATTAAGAGGGTGCGCCCTTTATTACCTTCCAAAGGACAAGCCAGTTACTTGCCTGTGAAAGATCAAGGGAACCAAGGGGCCTTGATGGCCAGTGCTGTAGTCATCCTTTGCTTAATGTCATCCTCGCTACCATTTGTCATCTGAACAAGCTCCATCTCCTCCAATTTAACTGCTGACCTTCTCCCAGTTGAAGTGAAAAGAGGTGCGAGTGAGATGTAGCTATTGTACAGTTACAGCTTATTTAGATTTTAAAAGGGGCTGATACGTTATTTATTTAATGCATTATCAGTGTTGACATGGAAACAATTGCTTCACTTCACAAGGAAACACAGTAAGTGTTGTAAGGTGCTTGAGTGGGATTTGGCCCTGTGCTCTGATTTCCCCCTACATTCCACAGACATATTAGTTCAACAAATGATTCCAAATTAGACGAAGGGTGCGTGCAGCTGCTTGTCTGTCTCTGTGTATTATCCCTGTGATGGCCGGGCAACCTTTCCAGGTTGTAAACTGCCTCTTGCCTACAGCCAGCTGTGTCAGGCTAAGCAGGTTTAGAGAACGTCCGAGTGTCCGAATCGCCTTTGTGTCACAATCTCTGTTGCTATGGTGACGGTGTTAAAACACAGCAAGCCAGTGTGCCAAACTAGAAAACCTTTTTGAAAATGTTAGAACACTTGCATACCCACTTTGTCCATTTTCACACACGCATTGAAATCCTGGAGAATGAACGACGAGGAAGTGACTGCACGAAGAACTCACCCTGCTTCTTTCATTTTCCGCTTCCCTCATGTTGCTTAGCACTTATTCACTCAAACTGTACTGACATTCACTCATTTTACCACACATAGTTATCATTATACATAAATCTGACTGGCACCTCCATTACTGTCGTGAACTAGTCGTTACGCATTGACAGGGACATGAGGACTTCGATTTGACATTGCCTACAACTGTTGTCACAGTGCAGAATGAGGAAATGATAAAAAGAAAAAAAAGGACGACTTGACTTTTCTGCAAATTTTACGTGATAAAGTGGTGTTTCTTTCCCTACATGCCTCTCTTGTGCCCTGGAAAGGCATCTACAAAGACATCTACACCTAACCATTTTTTTCTCTAGTGCAAGAGCCACTCTGTTGGTGCTTTTTGATGGCAAAATGCAACAGAAAGTTATGTTGGACACTGCCCTAGTTTTGGACTTCAGCTCAAATGAATGTCAACTATCAGTGGTCATTCTAGCTGGCCAGAGGCAGCAGCAAAAAATGACATGTCACAAATTACTCTGCTAAATAAACTTCCCTGTTATATCTATGAGCAGCATATTCTATTCTGGATCCAAAGGTAATGTTTCTTTTCTTTTTTTTTTCCTTTGAAAGAACTAAGTACCACTTTTATGAACTGCTTGAGAGTCAGAAGGAGATGGATGAGGTGGGTGGGTGGCATACAAAGCGCACAGTTGTTAGATAAAGGTAACAAAATCACTTTATTAAGAGTAGTAAGAAAAAGGTTGTGAAATTGTACTGTATGATCTGACAGCTTGGCCCAGAAATATACAATGCCAACAAAAATATCACTTACATATTCCGTATTGCAGCTTGCCAAATATGTTTAGTTTAGATTTGTATGTTTAGGAATTGTCAAATTAGCTCGAGGCAACTACAACAGTATCATTCTACAGCTGATCGAGGGCGTTAATTAGTTAGAATTCAAATAATTGCTCTCATGTCAAAGTCTCCCCTTATTTTGACCAAAAATGTATGTCGTAATTTAATTGTTTCCTGTCTTCAAAGTTATAATTTAGGTAGACGTGCGTATACAATTTTCATGAGCTGCATAAATACTTAATATGGTTCAACTATCTGGTGAGTGGTGTTGGACGTAAACCCTGTTACTGTCTGGAGGAGCGCAGGTGGATGCCAGAAAAGAGCTGTCAGGAGTTGGATGGGTATATGAAGGTTTCGAGTCCAATAGAGTACTGGCTTCAGTGCTACAGTTGAACTGATGATGCCCTGGGGTGAGAGGTTTGCTGGCTGACTTGATTCCCTGTCAAATATGGTGTTTTGGACTGAGCTGCTCCAAGGACTGGTGGGCTTCTTCCAGGAAGACAGATCTATCTGAGTGAGGATGAATTGCACGGTACCAAAGGCTAGTTTGAAATCCCACAGTCTACCAAATTCTCCTGTTGCCTCGTCTGGTCATGCTGATCACTGCCTGTCTGTTTGTACTGTACTGAATATCTTGCCTAGGGTTTGTGTGTGTGTGTGTGTGTGTGTGTGTGTGTGTGAAAAGTCGTCGTATTCTCACAATTTTGTACGTGTACATCTGAGTGTATCCTCGATTTGCTGCTCGTCTTTCATCCCCCCGTGTTCTCTCCTGCTCTCATGCTGCATTGTGCTTGCACCAACACCATCAAAGCCAGACACCCCGTTGCTCTACTCAATTACACACCCAGGCTTTTTAAAAAGACACCCTCAAATCCGGTCTCTGCGTCTCCCAAGGTCAACACTACTTATTCCTTGTAGCATTTAGCAGAAGTAGAGGATTACATTGAAGTGCACAAACCAGGTATCAGCTGTACATCATCGCCTTGACAAAATGTAAAAGCAGGGCCCTGCTTTGATAGTTTGCCTTTACACAGCGCCCAAGAATTTCTTTCTATCCAAATCTTGATTTTAGGAACTAAGTGGGTTTAGTGTGTGCTCAGTTTTGATTTTGTTAAGGGATTTCCTATGCCCGGAGGAAGCAGTGTAGTGGGGAGAAAGTAGGCTACCACGCAGGTCTTAGTTGTGTTTGGAGAATGTGGGATATTTTCAGATGCTTCAATGGCAAACACAATGTTTTAAGCACATTATCAAATGGCATCTTATTATCAAATAGCATACACTAATTACCTTGTGTTTTTTGATGTTTTAATGCAAGATGCAAGACCTTCTGAACCTTTAAATTGACATTTTATACCAGTTATTAATTTCCCTATAAACTCATCCTCTATCCTCAAAATTGTAAATTTTTTAAATTTTGCCACAAAAAAAGTCTTAAATGCTGAAATGACTTGTGGGTATTATTTCACCCCATTTGATGAATAGAGTTCTATATGGCTGGCACTCCTTTGTTTGTTTGTCTCGAGCAATCTTCTCCCAATACTTTGCAACCGGAACAAAATGCAGACGCTCATATTTCCATGAGAAAAAACAACAACAACAAAAAAACATGCTTGTTTAACACCAGTGTTGGCCTGACTGCATTATCTTTCTTTCTTTTCCCTATAGGATTAATTTCCAGATTTTATTGAAGGTTTTTAAGGCTCTAAACGCTCTGGGTCCATCCTGTCCAGAGGGACGTTGATATCATTGCAGTCCAGCTAAAACACTAAAGCCAACTAATCAAATGCTTTTAGGCTTTCCCTAGATTCGATCACAAAGCTAGAGGTTTCAAGACACTATCAAATCCTCCTTTTAGTATTAAATTTGGACACATTGATTATATCCATTGTGTTTTAATGTGTTTTTTAATTGGAGTCTTTTTTGCTTGTTCTCTACCTGTAGCCTCCTCTATTTCTTTATTGATCTCACCCACTCAGTCATATAGTGTTTTTATTGTTTTTTCTTTTTTTTCTTGGTTTGTTGAACTTTTACCATGCAGCACTATGGCAAAACTCGTTTTTTTCAATGTGCTTTATAAATCAAACTAACATTGACATTCCCTGTTGCTCAATGGCCACTAGCATCCATGATTCGGCCAGCCATGGCTACTAGCCATCACAACGGAAAGGTGGGCGGACTGCAGCTAGCAAGCCGGCTCCCAGTGGCTGCTCACTCACTCAACCAGCTGGCGAGTGATAGATTTCTGAAAATGCTGACAGCAATAAAAAGCTAGTGCATTCTGATACACGCACTTGCATGCAACGTCTATTGTTTAGTTACTGTTGTAGCAGCCACAGATGCTAGCGGCTGCTCAGAGTAGCCAGATATCTTGCCCTAGCTTCTCATTTCATTAGTTCCTCACAAACGTGCACATTTTGTTCATGCTAAAAATAATCATGTAACACAAAAAAACAAAACATGGACATGGTACCAAGTTTCAAAACTTGGATTTTTCAGCAGAGGGGGCTTTAAAGTTATCAACATATAAGACACTTGATTTGAATAAAACTGCCCTTCTGAAAGAAATCCCAGATTTAGTTTTGTTTTTATTCCAAAAATATCACTGCCTTTGTGATGTTTTCTGCTAACAAGCCAGGTGGATATTAAAAAAATGCTTAAGGGGGGTTTCTTGTGCCATCTCAGTTGAACTCATTGCCTGATTAATTTGTTAATTATAGTAGTGACTAATTGTCTGAGAGTAAACAAGAATGTTGGCTATCAAATCACAGCTCGAATGATAGTTTTCTGTCACAAACCCTCAGGGTAATTGCAGTAGATTACTCTCTACTATTCTGGTGATCTATAAGGACATTTAGAGCATATCCAGACTTACATTTAGCTTTGTAATCAGGCCATATGTTTGTGCTGGGGCCGATTTGAAATTTTATACCCTTGCTTCCATGAAGTGTTTTATTCCTACATGTTTTCCCATGTTTACTAAGGCTGAATATAAATATTTTATTGCTGCCTGTGCTCTACAGCCGAATTCCCTCTGAGACAAGTTGGCTTAGTCCATTATAACATAAATCAAACCAAGAGGGTACGTGTTTGATAATGGTTCATCTTCAAGTAACATCTAGCAAATTGTAAGAAAAAAAAATAAAAAATTAACAACATTATTTACTTTTATCTCATCTCCCTTCTATATATAACTTGCTTACTTGAACTTTCATTTATGAACATCTAAGTGGAGGATGCTCTTATATTTCCTGCATTTATGTCCAAGATATTATAGATTGTCAAAAATAATCCCAAGGCAAGATTCACCCTAAAACTTTTCTAGAGGCCCTTTTCTGCTCAGACCTCACATTTGTGTTGGATTGAATTACAACTGTTCCTTGTTTTTCTCGGAAGAAGTAGCTTAGTTTGAGAAGGCAACCCAAATCTAAGGTCCATTTCCTGAGCTTCTAAGCATCTGTCATATTAATTTGTGAAGCCATTGTGAAAGCTAGTAAGTGGACAGAGTTTTAGCAACCCAGTCTCACCGGGGTAACATGTCCAGTATGTAGTCTCCTCAGAATCATTGGTTGTGAATTGTGAGATGTTAACATGTTTCTAGGCCTTTAACCCCTAACCCTAACAATTCACCTGTTAGAGTGCAGTAGGAAAGTGTGAAATTGCTCTTAGAATGTGGGGAGGTAAAGTAAAGTGACTGCTGAAAACTGTGTAGGGGCGAATCTCAAACCAGTAATCTTTGCATTTCAGCATTCAAGCTGTCGCAAAGGTCCAAGGATTAGTGGCTCCCGCCATCCCCTCCTTC
This sequence comes from Odontesthes bonariensis, assembly GCF_027942865.1. Classification (NCBI taxonomy): domain Eukaryota; kingdom Metazoa; phylum Chordata; class Actinopteri; order Atheriniformes; family Atherinopsidae; genus Odontesthes; species Odontesthes bonariensis. Next base: position 27,364,217 of record NC_134519.1, on the reverse strand, counting down.
CTCTGTGTTTGTAGTCAAATGAATTGTAGCGAGGTTTGGAATATGGACGTAACCACGTAACAACAGGTATAGAGATGCAGAATATCAACGGGCCGACAAATCAAACCTTAAGCTGCAACTTTGTAGGGAATAGAGCAATAACAAAACGTAGTCATTGCAAAAAAAAAATTGCCTTTACTGTTAACCTACAAAGATTTGCACTGTGGACCAATTTAGCTATTTTACGTTCTGTCACAAGGTCACATTCATCTTAAGATTCTGCAGTGCAATGAGTTACTAAAATACACTCAGCAAAGACCTTTAGCTGTTTGTAAAGCTTTTTTTACAAACAAAATGTTTATTCTTGTCATTTCCAACATTGAATGGGTTTAAGACCATGAGATTCTATTTTAGTCCTAAATATTTCATACCCTTGATAACATTTCATGCACAAGCATTGCTGAAGATATTGAATTTATTAATAACTAAAAGTATTACAGCAGACATAATTGATTAAATAATTTCTAATCAATAATTATTCATATGGAACGGCTGTAGCTTTGGAAGAAGAGCAGTCACCTGCCAATTGTAAGGTAGGTGGCTCGACTCCTGGGTTCCCCAGGCCTCGTGTTGAAGCTTACTGATGCATTCATCTGTGTATGAGTGTGTGTGTGAATGTTTAAAACAAAGCACTGTGTAGCCCGTAAAAAAATATATAGACTGGGGCGGTCGGTGGCGTAGTGGGTTAAGCAGCCGCCCCATGTACAGAGGCTACAGTCCTCGCTGCAGCTGGCCCCGGTTCGAGTCCCGCACCAGATGGCCCTTTGCTGCATGTCTTCCCCCTCTCTCTCTGCTTCCTGTCTCTCTCCAACTGTCCTATCATTAAAGGCATAAAAAGCCCCCCCAAAAAAAAAAATATATATATAGACTAAGAGAGAGATACTCATTGCGCGGCTCCTCAAGCTTTAATTAGTGGCTCGCACTTGCATAGTAGCTTATAACAATAATTTTTTTAAAATAACATAAAGCAAATACTGCACAGTATTAAGTATTTTAATTAAGTTTGTGTTTTTTGTAGTATTAAGTATTTTTATTATGTATTAATTAAGGCTTAATGGTGTTTCCTAAAGGGGGCACTGTTAAACCTGGCAACGCAGCCCGCTTAAACCACCGTCAGCGCCAGCGCGAGATGCAGGCACAATGGATCGGTTTTTAATTAAAAAAGGGCAAAAACCAGCACAAAAACCATGCTCATCTTGAATGTCTCACTATGATTACAACAACAAACTACAAATACAACATGAAGAAAGTCAAAGACATGGATGCCAGCTTCCGCTCATCCCAGTATTAAAGGATAAGACCGGTTTTTTGACATTGGGCCCTTGATTTCACATTATAGCATGATGTTCTACTCACCCCTGCTTGTTGTTGGTCATTTGGAGCTGTTCCGAAGATATTCGCGAGGCGTCTGGCTGCTCTCTTGAGATATTCGGCCATGAAACGGTTTCCTATGGGCAAGCTCATACAGGCACAAACTATGCTGTTTATAATTTATTAATTACTGTACACTAGAACTGATAACGTGGAGGTGCGTCGCTTACTTAAAAAAATCCGGGTTATTGTAATTTTGATTTTTTTGTCGTAAAGTGGGTGTTACTGACGTCATCGTCGTGCTACTGCCACAGGCAGCCCACAGACCTGCTGCCTATTTATTCATTCGGCTAAAATTCAAAATTAGTAACCCGGATTTTTTTAAGTAAGCGACGCACCTCCACGTTATCAGTGCTGGTGTAGAGTAATTAATAAATTATAAACAGCATAGTTTGTACCTGTATAAGCTTGCCCATAGGAAACCGTTTGATGGCCGAATATCTCAAGAGAGCAGCCAGACGCCTCGCGAATATCTTCGGAACAGCTCCAAATGTTCAACAACAAGCAGGGGTGAGTAGAACATCATGTTATAATGTGAAATCAAGGGCCCAATGTCAAAAAACCGGTCTTATCCTTTAAGGTAAATATGGTCTTAATTGAAAATGTATTGGCTGTGTTGTTTCTTTTTTGTGGGATGTTTTATATGTAGAAATGCATATTTGCAAAAGGGGACTGTATGTTGTCGTAAAAGTAGCTCTTCCCTTGATTTTGCTCTGCCAATGTGGCTCTTGTGAAAAAAATAGTGAGTATCACTGGACTAAGACATGCTGTATGAGTGAGTGCGTGAATGAGTAAATGTGGCATGGAGTATAAAAGCGCTTTGAATGGTCAGCTAGACTAGAAAAGCGCCACACAAGTACATTCCATTCATCATTTACCGTTAAACATTTCCAGAAATGATTCCACCGGCCACCTTTTCCTTTTTTAAGAAACTCAGAAATTGAAGTGTCCTTGTGTGTGGCTCTCTCTGGTGAAATGTGACGGGCTAAGAACTTAGAGATCTGTACTCCAGCTCTATCTCCTCCAATAAATCTGCAGGCTTCCAAACAGCAAAACATTGATTCAGCGCCTTGAGATGATCGCTGCTGCATTTTCGACACAAAGAAATTCCCAGATGTGCCCGGAGACTTTGTCATTCGTGCTTGAAACTTTTGTCAATTCCGCTCAGCCTGCAAGGACAGTTCGAAAAGCTACAACTCAGCTCAGTGACAAGTCCGCAGACGGAAGCTCAGGTGCGGTTTACCGCTTTTATGTGGGTTCCCGAACAACCTTGGCTTGCCAGCGGTGCCACATAAAGACGTCGAGGGAGCCATCACTCTCCCAGCTGTTTGATGGATGGAAAGATAGATGGGCTGACAGATGACTACATAGGTAGCACCGATAAGATCAGTGTCATTTTATGCTCCAGGGAAATTAGACAAAGACAGGGTGAGCGATAGTGGGAGTAGCTCAGAGTGGGCTTCATCATAAATATTACTAATTCATTCCCCTGGAGAGAACGGCTGTGACAGAGAGTGTGTGAATGGGAGGAGAAATTCGAAGAGGAGTGTGCAAGTGTTTGCATATAGTTTTGTCTTTATAGTCAAGTGTGAACATTTTTCTTGAAAGAGAAAAAGTGAAAGATGGAGTCGCTACAAAAGGCGTGATAAAGTTGTCAGAGGAGTGAGACAATGAGGGAGTGGGTGAGAAATGGCTCTGAGAATGTAGAAGAAGCCACGGAAAGACCAAGGAGACAAGGAGACAAATGAACAAAAAAGGGAGCGGGGGAGTGAATGAAACGGAGGGAATCGAGAGGGATAAAGAGGGTATTATGTCTTTTAGCGAGAATGAGACGTAAAGAAAAAAAAGGCAAAGAGGCGTACTGGCAACAAAAGGGGATGAGTGGGTGAACTAGAAGTGTACTCGCAGAATCACATAACCCTGTTCTTTCCCCCCAAGCTTCCTCTGCATCTGTGGAAATATACCTTCATCTCTGTGGTCTGACTAACCTGCACACACACACACACACACACACACACACACACACACACAAACACATAATGTTGCACATCATCAGTCAGAGGTGACGAGACAGGGATGCAGAGCAGTGACAGGCTCTGTCTCCTCCTGTCAGACACACACACAATCCTGAGTACCACTTACAGCGTGCATGCTCTTCACATGCACGGCATCCTCATGTCCCTCATCACACACACACACACACACACTCCCATCTGTCCCTGCTTTAAACACCTTCAGCACACAATTGTTTTTAGTCAGTGTGTCAGAAAGTGTCTGTGCTGAGAAATGTCAAACCACTTGTCAAACCTTTGGCTTCCACAGTCCCACCATAAAGCAGTGTAGACGCAGTCATTTGTGTTTCCTGTTTCATTGTTTTCCTGTTTCAATATTTCCTGGCAAATCCTCAAATACTGTTCATATATTATTAAGTCTGTAATATTAGTGATCAAAACAATGTTATTAGAATACAAAGGAGACAGTGTAAGACTGCGCTTCTTTTATAACAGTGACAGCAGACAGCAACTAGAAGGGGCATCAGCCTACGTGCTTTTTCTGTTCAAACCCCTTTAAGCAGTCGAATCACATTCAGTAAAATCTCAAAAGATATCGAAAATAGCTTGTGCCTTCTTCAATAGGGCATCGATAATGAATTTAGTTAAACGCCATGACTAATGTGCATTTGTCAACTAGAAATGGGCTCACTGGAGTTAAGGGGCATGAACGCAGGCCAATCCTGGTCCAACGAGGGCTCCCACATCCTGTTGTCCTGTCCAATGATCGCCACCCACACACTTACGTCTCCCATTGTTTGGACCTGCACGATAAACTCTTTAGAATGCATGAAAGCCGGTCCTGAGGGCAAGTTCGCCCAAGCGTGAAGGAGGGAGATGACAGGATGGGGAGTGGGGGGGGGGGGGAGTAAAGCTAATGGCTTCACAGCAACAGTGATAATCAGGCTAACTAAAAATCACTTCATCTCACGCAGCGCTGATGGCATGCTGTGGAATGGAATGAATCCTGCTTTCGGTGTCGTGTTTAGACGCCATGACGCAGACAGATGTGTCTGTTTGTTTTTCTGTGCGTTTATACCGGGAAAAAAAGTTTAGGTCTGCTCTGCAACTTATTGCCAGATGCTGCAGATTAAATGTGTCCAGAGTATCCCTTGGAGAATTCCCATGCACACACTTTCTTACTTACTTATCTCACATGTAGAATGTATGCAAAATCCTAGATATGCAGCCAGCTCCGCTGGGGCATGAAAAGCTTTTCCTGAAATGTCTCCCTCATATCACAATTAGGCCTGCCACTGCAGTGCCCCGGAGTCAATGGTGGCACAGTTCAGAGCTCTGCTTTGATAGGTTCCTCTAGGCTTTAACCCGACGTGGGTATGAAAGCTGCAGCAGCCCACTAACTGCACTGTGTGCTTGTGTGTCTTGTGTTCAATGCTTGCAGTCGTATTAAAAAGGCAGGGTCAGTCTGCCTCATGGGTAGTGGCTTTTCGTTCTGTTCCCTCTCTTGCAGTCTTTGCATAAACTGTACATGCACAACAAATGAGGCTTTACACTGACATTAGAACCACATCAAATTGGCCGCTTCCGTGAGGAATGCGCGGGCAGAGCTTCCCCTGATGCGCTTTTCTGCTGCAATCCTGCGCAGCCAAAAGAGCCTGTGAGCAGAGATTCATCACACAGTAATCGTACGATACAGCACACGGTTTCCAAAAGACCTACATGCAGGCAATCCAGCCTTATGGAGGTCTGAGATGGTGTTTAATTCTCCACACCCCAATCCACAAAGACAATTTTCATAGTCCCAAGTTTTCCTGCCATTACACAGGAAAAACAGGGAAATTTAAAACTCCATTAAACCCATTAAACGGGGCCATTTCTGTCCCTGTTTCCTTTTTTCGTTTCCCTGTATATCAGCTCTGGCTTCTGTGGAAATTAGGTGAATCCATCACACTTTCTGCGGCAATGCCCAGGCCCTTTGCTCGCCCAAAAAAAATCACATGGAGGCAGGGCTCCAAAGAGACTGTTTTTTTTTTCGTTTTTTTTCTTTTTTGCGTTACTTTTTCATCTGACCTGGCAGTGTGCCTCCTCACGCAGAATAATAGGAGCTAAAGCCATTCTCTTTTTGCCGAGCCATCAGTGAGCCATGGAGAGCTGGAGGAAGTGATTTCCATGTTAATGGGATCCTTCCCAGCGGCATCTAAAGCTTTCTCTCCTTTCCTTTCCCTCCATCGCTGCATCCTCGCCTCCTCTCTGCTTTGTCGCTACTTTCCTTTCACTGCTGTCGTCCCAGAGCACTCAATCCTTCTGCTCTTGTCTTGCTACGTTACCTTTCACCTCTCAGCCCCTGTTTACCTCTTTCTCCCTTTCCTCTCCGGCGCTGCCCTACTCCCTGTCGAACTTGATGAATGGAGTCGCTGGACTGTGAGCGGCACATCCTCAACAGGGTGTGGTGAGCCATTGCAAGCTGTCTCTTACTGCGTGTTTGGGTGGTTTTTTTTTTTTTGTTTGTTTTCTCTTCCAGTTATCCCACCTCTCGTGGTGTACATGAGCAAATCCTCCCTCCAACTCTAACCCATCCATATGGATTCTTAGAATGAAAGTTGGACAGACAAGCGAATTCTGTGAGAGTCTCTTAAAATCCCTTATCCCCTGTACTGAGGAACTACAATGATGTCTTTCGCTGTTTAGCATGTGCAATCCACACCTAACCCTCTGAGGATCCCTGAGCAGCCAAATAAGCATCCTCCCTAAGGTTTTTGCTTCCGCCTCCTACCCTTGCCTCCTCACTCTTACCTCTGTTTTCCCTTGGCTACTCAAAACACAGCAGGAAATGGGCCAGCACGTCATCTCCCCCAAGGTATGCTAAGTAGCTCCATCCACCATACGGCTGCTGTCGAGAAAAAACAATGATGGGTAAACTGCTCTGTTGCATGGCTGCGAAATCATTCGTCTTAGCCCCGCACTTTTATCTGCTATAAATAAAAGCAAGGAAGACCAAAATGTGTTCAACAACACATTGTTATAAATCATAAAAAAGACCTAAAACGTACTGAATAAACAGACAATTATTCTGTGAGCAAACAGGTATAAAGTAAACATTGGGGGATGCTGGGAGACAGACGTGATGCCAAGACGGACCTGCGGTGCCTTGTGGGAATCGATCGCTTCCAGCTGTTTAAATGTGTTACAGAAAGACAGGTTGCTGGTTGTTTGATGGGAATGAACAAATATTTCATGAGAATTGCAAAAGGAAGGAAGAACAGCGGCAGTGACTGTTATCCCAACTGTCCGTTATATCAACTCGAAAAGGTGAAAGAAATATCCACATTCTAGGTTTGGAATGAAGGTAGTCTTTCTGCAGCACACATTTTCTGAAAGTAGTGTTTTTCTCTCTGCTAATATTGCCCAACCTGTGCACCTGCACAGTCAATGTTTTTCAGAAATGTACAAAGGCTCCCGCGTGGTTTAGCATGTTGCAACTGCTGCACTTGCAATTATGAGCTAAATTCTCAGCAGGCTCATTTTGCCAGAGTGCATGAATGCAGAGTGAACTGCTTTGCATAAAACACGCTAAACGCCAGAGAGGGAAAGGTTAGTTTCCAAAAGTGATCTGCTACTCATAAACTGTTTCAAATACATTCATCCCTTTCATGCAGGTAGCATTCATTCATCTCACAGTCCGTAAATGGATTTGTGTATCTTTATATTTTCACAAGTTGTAGTGTTTTTCATTTTTTGCTCTCATAGGTGGCAATCCATTTTTATCTCCTGCTGTCTCCAAGCATTTTGGACAGTTTTCCTAACTCCACCTCTCTCTGCCGTTCAGAGGTGTTAGGACGTACACGGAGATGTTTAGGCAAAGGTGTAAACTGATTATAAAGATGGTGTTTCTGCAGGACTCATTGTGCTGCACATCTTCCTTCAACAAAAAAAGATGGACTTCGTAACCTTCCAGGCTGCTGTACAAAACCCTCAATTTTATTGAAAATTTGTTTTGAGCACCTCGAATGATCCACTCCGCAGTTCAAAGTCATGGCAAAATAAGCCGGATGCAGCCCTGTGTGACATAACATAAATAATCTTAAAGGTCACAAAGAAGGATCACTGAATGCCCAGTCGTGCACAATAAAAGCCAGATTTCACATGAATTTCAGCCTTATGAAGCAATAAAGAAAGGTAATGCAGCTTAGACAAATCAGGATTTTGAATTGCACAAACATTAGATATATTTATGAAGACATGCTTGTAGGTATGACTGTGGTTGCTGTTGTTTTGTTTGTTACTTTTTAGCAAAAGTAACAAAACCTTGAACCATTGTTGTTTTTTTGCATTTGATATTTTTTTCCACTGCTTTTCAAACAATGACTTTTATGGAAAATGTCATGAATTCTATTTTCCCCAGCCTTGTGAATAAAAAAAAAAGATTTTCTTGCTGAAAAATCAGCACAAAAGGTTTAACAGATAATTTGCAAGCCGTGCGTTGAGGTAGTGTTTCCAGTCTTTAGGTCTACTAACCATGCGATTTGCAGAGGCGATCCTCAGGTGCTCGGTAAATATGAGCCCACACTGGATTATTGACTACCTGGCAGACAGACCACAGAATGTGAGACTAAAAGGGTTGTGTGTTTGAGAGGCTGGTTAACAGCACTGAAGCACCACAGGGAACAGTATTCTCACTGTGTCTCGTTACACTGTACACCAGTACAACTCAGAAATCCAATCAAATGCAGAAATACTCAGATGACTCTGTAGTAACTGGCGGCCTGTCCAGGGTGTACTCCGCCTCTCGCCCATTGACCGCTGGGATAGGCTCCAGCCCCCCCGCGACCCGACCGACAGATTCAGCGGTATAGAAAATGGATGGATGGATGGACTCTGTAGTAGTATGAACCTCAGGGAGGGGTCTCCTGCTGGTGCCCAGAGTCAGGACTAAACAAGGTGAGGATGCGTTTCAGTTTCATGCTCCAAAAATCTGGAAGAGCCTTCCAGAAGATGTGAGACAGGCCTCAACTCTGACAATGTTTAAATCCAGGCTGAAAACAGTTCTATTTAGCTGTGCATATGACACCTGAAAGTATTTTATCTGCCCTCTTCACTTTTAAATTAATTAATTATTATTATTATTATTTTTTTTAATGATTTTATGTAGCTGTAAAGCACTTTGAATTACCTTGTGTACGAATTGGCTCTACAAATAAAATTGCCTTGCCTTAGTAGTGGGGTGTAATCATCTCATGAATGTGTGAACAAGACAAAGGAGAAATAGGTAAAAGTCACACACTATTTTTATCCTGGGAGATGCGATGGAGGTTGAGGAGTCCTACAGATACCAGGGTGTTGGAAGTAAGTAAAGTTGCCGGGAAGTGTTACCAGAAGGTGGCAAGCTCCTCTTCAGGGGATGCTTCCATCACTGTGAGTATCAGCGATGTTTGCCAGCTCAGACCGGGAATAGCTTGTGAGTCACGTCATTTTAATCTTTGACAGATCAGACACAATTTACAGAGTTGCTTCCATGCCACTTGATATATAGCAGGGAATGCAATTCTCTTTACGATCATCTGTTGGGTGCAGCAACATCAGAGGCAACAACTCAAAGAAACCGAGCAAACAGATGAAGAGGGACGACTGTACTGATGATTGCTTGTTAGCCCCTGGAGCTAATTAAGCTGCAGCATAAGCTGGTAAACTTCATGGACAACACTGCAGACAGCATAATGATTAAACAACAGGGTGCCTTCAGTCAGAGGCTTCTTCAGCCAGAGGCCTCTTCAGCCCTTCTGCAATGAGGTTCAGGAGGCCATTACTGCAAAAAACCTGAAAACTGGACTATCTGCAATGACTGATTGTTTATTGGAGCCGCATGCTGGTGTCGTGGTTAGTGCTGTCATCTCACAGCAAGAGGTTCCAGGTTTCAAATCCCTTTCTGTGTGGAGTTTGCATGTTCCCATGTATGCATGGGTTCTCTCCAGGTACTCCAGCTTCCTCCCACCATCCAAAAACATGCATGTCAGGTTAATTGGTGTCTCTAAATTGTCCTTAGGAGTGAGTGTGTGTGTCTCATTTGTCTCTGTGTGGCCCTGTGATGGACCGGCAACCTGTCCAGGGTGTACCCTGCCTTTCGCCCAATGACAGCTGGGATAGGCTCCAGCCCACCTGTGACCCCAAATTGGACTAAGTGGGTATAGAAAATGGATGGATGATTATTTATTTATTTGAAATAATGAGTCGCTCATTATTATTGTAGAATTCTGTTTTTTAGACTTAAACTAAGACTTAATCTATTAACACCTGACCCCTGGATTTTGGATTCACCTTTTCCTCACCGCCACATTCTGTGGAGATATCAATGGTTTGGTTCCAAAAACTGTTTGACTAATTTCATCTGGTGTTAATGCTCGGTTATAGTTACAGAGAGTAATAATGATTACTCTGATAACCTAAACAATTAAGTAATAGGCAATAATTTCCAATAATTGTTATTCTCTAATTAGGTTTTACCTCTGCAGAGCCCAAATTAGTGATGGAGGAAATGGAATGAAAGGAGAAACTAATTAAAACGGAAGTGGCTAATACCAGGTTGCTTTTTTTATCCTTTTATTTTCTCTATCCCTCTATTTCTTTGGTTGTGTATTAATATTTCATCTAAAGTTCAGTGCTTTCTGCTTCAGTAGACGGTAAAATCACTGCTGAAAACATTGCTCTTGGTCACATCTCTCACAGCCCTCCTTCATCTGCTCTCAACCCCGTGTCGCATTTTCTTTCTCTTTACCCCCCGTCGTACGTTTCTATCATTCTTTTCGTCTGTCACAAGTTAGAGGCAAATGTCGTCAGCCGGTATAACTGATTTTAAGCAGTTGCAAACTCTGCTTTCCCTTCTCTCACATCAGTCAATCATTCGACCACTTTGTCCTTTTATCATTTCTGTCAAGGCACTCGAGGGGCACTCAATGTAAAGCTTTTTAGCCACTTTGAGCAGGCTGCAACTGGCTCTTGCTGTCTTTTCAGGAATACATCTGAAAGGAATAAACTTTATGTGACTTTTAAGAATACTAATAAGAAGCTGCTGCAGAAAGCTAGCCTGGAAAACCAGCGCCAACTGCTGGACGGCAAAATGTTTTGCCTGCGGTTGGGTCTGGCCTCGATCCACTTGTCATTTTGAAAATACTGCCCTGAATCTGGCAGATGGCAACTAAACCAATCACAACGCAGAGATGTGTTTTGAATCAACGCGGGCGGGCCAGAGGGTTCTGGTGCGGGGTTTTGAGGGAGTGACGACAGAGCAGTGCGACGTTGGGCAGTGGAAGCGAACATAGACAAGCGAAAGCACAACAAGAAAGATGGCGGCGGCAATGGAACAGTGCTCGTTTGATTCAGCCTTGGCACACAGCCATTATAACGAACAGCCTTGCCACTCTGTATTAAGCCCCATTGTACTGGCTTTTTGGCTGCAGTTCCACCAGAATTCCACTGGGAGCGTCGGTGGAGACCAGAATGAATGGGGCCCAATGGAGCTAGATGCTACAAATGGTCAGTGTCACCTAAGTCTCCTCAAGAGCGCTCAGATTTGAATGTAGTTTCTGAGAGCTCAACATGGGTTTCAAGTAAAAAATCTACTGAACGAGTACATATATCCCTTTGATTTCTTACTGGTTGGCTTCTTGTTGTCCACAACGCGCTAGCATTGTGCTAATGACAGCTGGTCGACCAGCTATGTATGACGTCATATACACTTCAAATCCTTTTTTTAAGCAAATGAGTGGCTCTAAAAATCTAAAACTCTGCCATGGGTATTTTCTAAACACCCTCTTTCGAAAACAACATTCGAATTACTAGAGAAAAAATTATATCTTGAGATAAGGGCACGAAAGGGCGTATAGCTCCATAGGACTCCATTCATTCTGGTCTCCAAAATTGGGCGCCCCACGTGGAAAGAGGGTGGAACTGCAACCAAAATCGCCTCGTTGGAAACCGGAAATGCACCGTGAGTGGCGTATCTGTCCTATTATAGAATCTGTGCTTGGCATCAGTTTTGGAAGAGTCCCCTCCCACCAAAGCTTTCTGTCGCGCTTACTACGTCACAGTCAGTTGCGCTGATTGGTCAGAGCGTTGGCCTATAGGCACAGACGCGGTTTGAAAGACAACGGGTTGTGCTCATCAACAATGTTCCGTTGTATCCATTGATCGGTGCCAGACTAAATTAGACATCCAATCCATTTAGGCTGGTTTATCAGGCTAGCAGAAAGCTCCATTATGTACAAATGTGAGCTTGAGTGAATCTTTATAACGTGCTTAGAGAGAAACCAGCATTAATTCAGGATTGACATAGTGTGTTGGAGGCGACATTGTTGGGCTCTGGTTGTGCTTTGGCACCTTGGTCCACCCACGCAAGTTCACCCATTCAAATTCTATTGGGGTTAATGGACACACACACACACACACACACACACACACACACACACACACACACACACACACACACACACACACACACACACACACACACACACACACACATGTATTTAGGCACACCCAGCATTTTCCTCCTACTCCATATGACATCAGAAAAGAGCTCAGTAATGGCTAATGGCCTACCTCTCTGCAGACGGCAAGTTGGAAGGCAGCGTGCTGTTCTTTATACGGCTTGCCCTGGAGCTTGTAAAGGAGGAGATCTGTTCTATTTCATTATTAACCCCATTAGAACTGAGATAGAAGGCAACATTTTCACTTCTTCTGCAATCAGTTTGATTCAACCCCATTGTGGCTTCAGAAGAAAAAGAAACCTGCTTCGACAGCAATTGCAGTGCCGTTTTCTTCTCTCCATCCCTGCCTCAGATATCACTCCGTCTCACTGTCTCACTGTATCGTGATGATACTTAAATCCCACTGCGCTTGCCTTGATCATCCCCTCCGTCTCTATGGCCTTTTCCCTTAAACCCTCTTGGGTATAAGTGCCTGTGGGATGGCCTCTCCCTAAATGAATTCAGATTTTATTCAGGCCATTTTCAAAACAGTTTAGCCAGCTGGGCATTTTTTTAATGACTCCCCTAACTTGAAGCCCACCAACACTACCACCATCACAACAAAACACGCCTCCTCTGCCTCAGATAACATGTGGCAGAGTCGCATCCTCTTATTATTTTCATTCCCACTCATTCCCCTCACAGCCCCCCCTCCCCCTGCCTCTCCTCATTGAGTGTTTTCACAGCACAGGCCCGAGTCCACTCTTGTCTTCGAAAAGTAGTTCCCTGCTGGTTTCTCTCCCTCTTCATTCCTCTCTTCCAAACCTCTCCATCCTTTCAATGCAGCATCTTTGATTTTGCATTTATCTGTCCTTTTACCATCACCACCTCTCTCCTCTGAGAACGATCCCCTCCTCCCCCTCCTGTCTTCATCCAGCAGTTTGTCAATTTAAGCTCTTTTTCTGCACTTTTAAACCTGTATTAAACCACAGCCTCCCTAATTAACACTCACCACCTGTCATTCTGCCTTACTTCCAACTAATCCTCTTGCCAGCATGGCCCCAATTCATCCAATCACCTGTGAAAATCTGGCAGTCCCCAGCCAACTGAAATATCCCACTTGTGAACCACAGTTTGACAACTGTCATGGGGAATCAGTGCAGCGCCGAGAGACAAGAAAGACATTCACATTTTATTGTAAAGATGTGCCCAGATACAGCACGGGAGGGTTTTCTATCTCCTCTCGCTGGCGCAATTATAGCCAGCTCATTGGGGAGCACCTGTATTAGTGAGATATTATAAATTGAACTGACGTGTCCTAGCTGTTTTCTAACAGCCCTCTCTAATGGCTTTACTAGTGCAAACAAAGACAGAGGACAATCCGCGCTCTGTTTTTGATCCAATGTGTGACTTTTTCAGAGACCTGTGCTGCTTTTAGATGTGCAGAATGAGCCGGGATTCTCTCACTGCCAATCACCTTCTCACTATCCTCTCTCTCTTTCCGCCCTGCTGAATTCCCCCCCCCCAGTCCATCACAGGTGGAAATGATGTATGACTTGTGTTGCCAGCTGCTGTCCTGTGTGAGCAGAAAGCTGATAATGACTTGGGCTAGCCTACTTTACCAGCATCACACCCCCTTTGTCACTATTCTCTTGAGCACTCCCTGTGTGTGACAAGTGTGTATTGGACAGAGCGAGACTGGAAGATGTCCCTCTGTTGGTGTGTATGTGCATGAAAGAGGATGTCCATGACAGCGGCCGCTGTGCCCCACTTTACCATACAATCATCCAGATCAATAGAGAACGCAAGTCTGTCGCTTGTAAGTAACTTTGCTAATTTGCTGTCTCATTAGCAACAGGCTTGTTTATTTTTCAAATTGTCTTCGTCTCAGCCTTCTGGTGCTGTGTCAGTCCCAGATGGTGGGCATGGTAGTCACGCCACATAAACTGGCATTTAGCATTGATTTACTGGCGTTCTCTGTCGCTTTTTAGTGGGCAGAGCCCTGAAGGGCCATGTGGGCGTGGGCATACTCTGTCAGCAGTTGAATATATTTACCTAAGAGATTTCTGCTCACGGACTGTTTTTGTCATGTCACATCGACTGCTTTTACAGTCATGTCAAAAAGAAAATATGTGCTTTTTCCAGTTTTAAGGTGTTACCTTTGAGGACACAAGAAAGTAAACAATCTGTTTCTTGCCATCTTAAAGGGGATAGAGAATCAAAATCATCTTTTTCACGTTTTTGGTGTTAGTTCTGAGTCTCCCTGCTGTGGGGAGTACACACTAAGTGCCAGCAAGTGTCAGAACCTCTGTTTCAAGTATTCCCCTTTTTTTAATATCCCCCAGAATATCCCCCAATCCGTTTTTGTGAAAAAGTGATGTCACTTTTTCAGCAATCGCCCCCCCCACACCCAAATCCACAGCCACCCCGTTTCAGACACGCCCCTTCGGCGAGAAACAGGAACAGGTGTGCCTTCCAAGGCTGTGAAAGCGGACTACGATCCCGGAAAGCAATGTTCGCGATCAATGGCTTTTATTTATTTTTAACAGCATCCCCAGTACATACAACCGCCGACTTTTCCTTTGCGCTGCGCATTTCACGAAGTACAGTTTCACAAAGCTTGCACGATTCCGAGCAGGCTTCAGTAGATGGTCAGTTCCGACAGGGACAGACACAGACTGCAGCGAGCTGTGCGCTCCGCTGAGAAGGTGATCGGCTGCAGCCTCCCATCTATCCATGACCTGCACGTCTCCAGGACTATGGGGCGAGCAGGTCGGATCACAGCTGACCCTTCTCTATTTGCACAACTCCCCTCGGGCAGGAGGCTTCGGTCCATTCGGACCAGAACCTCCCGTCACAAAAACAGTTTTTTCCCCCTTGTAGTTGGACTTATGAACACTTCATAATCACCTCATAACCTGCCCCAGTCACTTTACCATCATTAAAATTGCACTACTGAAGCTGCACTGTTGTTGCTCTGTATATTGGATACTGTGTATTGTTGTACACACCTTGTACATTTTATATTCATATATTTTTATTCTTTATTTTTTATTATTATATCCTATGTTACATGTTTGCACCTTACGCCGCAGCAAATTCCTAGTTAGTGAACACTGTTCACTAACAATTGCAATAAAACGAATTCTGATTCTGATGAGCTTTCTTTCCAGTCAGTGTATTACTCTATAGCTCTGTTTTCAGTGAGAGCAAGGGCAGCCAATCAAGCAACGGCAACCGAATAGCGCCAACACCTACCTGCATTTCATAATGAGGTTGCCAGATAAGCTCTGAAACGACGCCAATAAGGGAAAAAGACGCATTCTAAACCCAGCATAGTAACAGCTGTTTCAGAGAGCCTTTTAGGGAGGTTCTGAGCCATTACAGACCCAACCAATTTGTTTTGGGCTACATATCACATCACAGAACAAGGATTAATGCCCCATTCAACCATTCTCTATCACCTTTAAAATGAGATGAATACAACCTCGAATGAACAGCAACACACAACTTAGTACACTGTGCCATTATTTTTTTTGAAAAAAATTAAGCTGATTGATCGTGTTCAAGTGTTGTCACTTCTGTAAAAGCAGAAGTTTTGTTAGTTTGCTGGTCTGGAGCATTCAGGTGTATGTTAACACAACGGCAAGGAGGAAAGACACCAGCAATGATGTTAGAAAAGCATTTGTTGCTGCCCAGCAATCTGGGAAGGGTTATAAAGTCATTTACAAAACATTTAGTCTCTTGTGTTTCTTTGAGAAAGATTATTTACATGTGGAAAATATTCAACACAGTTGCCAATTTTTCCAGGAGTGGTTGTCCCAGCAACTTTACCTCAAGGTAGGACTGTGCAATGCTCAGAGAAACTGCAAAAAAACCTAAGAGCTACATCTCAGACCCTCAGTTAGCATTAGAAAAGACTGAACAAGTATGTCTTGTTTGGAAGAGTTGCAGGACAAAGCGTCTTTTTTTTAGAAAGAACATGGCAACGCAGTTTGCAAAGTTGCATCTGAACAAACCACAAGACTTCTGGAACAATGTCCTTTGGACAGATGAAACCAAAGTGGAGATGTTTGGTCATAATGCACAGCAGCACGTTTGGAGAAAAACAAACACAGCATATCAGCACAAACACCTCATACCGTTGAGCACGGGAACTAGGTGTGCATTTTCTCGTATTTGAGGCGTTGTTTACGAATGCAATATAAACATGGAGTTTAAATAAAAACTGACACCCGTCTGTGGTTAGCACAACAGAAGTAGCCTGGGACAATTCCGTAACAATTTTTAACTTTTCCTGCTCATACAGACTTGGCACGATCTTTTCACTGAAGTGGGTGCGCGAGGGAATTTCATAACGTGGCTCAAGTACATTGAGCAGATGTTTAAACTCCTTGTTTTGCGCAACAGAGTATGGCCTCATGTCTGCAGCTATAAACACTCCGATAGCATTTGTTATAGCTTTGGCCCTGTCAGATTCTGCTGCTAAAGGGTGTTTAAATGTCGCTGTGATTAGTGGTTGATGCGCAGCACTCGTCTTGGAGCCTGACGCAGGAGCTAACATGCCAGGATGATGGCCCTTCAAATGCGCTGCCATGCTGGATGTATTTCCACTCTCATATGGCTTTCTCGTGCCACAATGCCGACATACCGTAATTGTTTTATCCACCACCCTTCGTCCATCATCATTGTATGTGACAGGGAAGCCAAAATGTGCCCATACATGCGACTTAAATGATGCAGGGGGGTTTACAAGTTCCTCTCCTCCTCCGCTAGCCATGGCTACCACTGTGCTTTTCTCCTTTAGGTTGAATAGGCGCGCGGCCTCCACATAAACACGCCTCCTTACTTATTCATTTATTTATTTCGTCAACCAATCCGCGGACCACGTACGTACCGAACCGTAGAGAGAAATGCGTTCGGATCACGGATCAATTATGATCCGTTGCACCACTAGGTCATACAGGTGAACAATGATCCAAACACAGCAGCAAATCTACAACAGAAGGTCTGAAAAAGAAAATAATCAAGGTGTTCCAATGATCCAGTCAAAGTACAGATCTCCAATTGATTGAAATGCTGTGACATCTTTGGAGAGCTTTGCATAAAATATTTAATTGATGATATTAAATCTGAAAATCTCCACCTAGTTCAAGTTATTGTTGCTAAAGATGGTGCTACAAGTTGGTGAATCATCGAGGTTACTGTTTGCATCTACACTTTGGCTTAGTTTTTGTTCAATAAATAATGATAAATACAATATAATATAATATAAAAATGATTTTCAGACCTGGTAAGGTCCCAAACTTTAACCAAATTGTAGGTGCCCTAATGGCTACCATAAAAGCAATGCATATATCTAATTCAAGAGGGGATATTATACTGTGGGAAATTTTGCTATTGCATTTTTTATCATCTCTGTGAGACAGTGTTGCATGCTTCGTTCTTTCAATGAAGAACTGCTGTCCACATTTAAAGCGACACTATGCAACTTTCAGTAATACGGGGTTTGTTTACCATGCAATACACACCCCAAAGCTGTAGGGGGAGCTCCGTAGAAAATAAGGCGACAGTCTAGCCATATTATATATTACTACTCTAGAAGCTAACCACATTCAATTTAGCCGTCGACAGCTAATGGAGAGAGGTGTGTCTTATCAGGCTCCCTGGCTCGGCTCAGAGCCCTTTAGACACAGCCCTTTTACAGACAGCCGTACCACTTCCTATTCGCCCCATTATAAAAAATTTGGCTGCAGTTCAGTTGATTTTCTCTGGGGGCGCTGGCGAGCGAGTGCAGAATGACCATTTTCCATAGGGCTGGCGCTAATAACTCAAAAAATGTCCCCGCTAGCGGCTGAAACCTGAAAATAATACTGTGATTTCTGACAAAGGGATGTGGATTTATATCGAAAGTACAATAACCTGGGAGTTATGGCTTTCTGTTTTCTTACAGGTCTGGCATTTGCGAGTCAGTATCCGCTAGCATCTAGCTAACGGAATCTGAAAAACGCACGGCTGATTACGACCGGCTGTTTTACGGCACTCGTCCACTGTGCCAGAGTGCTAACCTGGTGCCGCTAACAACAACCAAAGCTAAACCAGAGGCTAGTCAGAGAGTATGTAAAAGGGCTGTGCTGAAATCTGTAACTATTTGAGCTAATACCTCTCTGCTAGCTCAGCGCTAGGACTGACCATGCCGTAAAGTGATGCCTCATGCGTGACGTCACTCGGGATGCAATACTGACAATAAATGTGTATTTTAAACAAATCTAGTGAGTCTAAAAAATCAAACCAAGTGCCGTTTGAAAGGATAATTTATCCTGCCTTTAGGAAAATTAAAATGAAAAAATATAAAAAATTCTATCAAAAGCAATGGCTGCATCTAAGGTGGATTTCATAGTACCACCATAGAGTTCGGCGTGCTCTGCACTGCTTCGTTGGCGCCCCTAGAGTGCAGTACCACCCGGAAATAGCCGCCAGTTTTCCCTCTCCTCATAATAGAGACTCTCTGCCTTTAGACCTGCCGTGAAGCAGTAGTTCTCGGCTCTCGTGTGTCGCGAGACTTCCAGAGGTAAACAAAGCACGCGGCGCCACAGGGAAAGTTGCAAGCGCTGTTTCGGGCTAGGGCCACCAGATGGAGATGGAAATGTCACCGTTTTCATCAGAACGGGTCAGCCAAGCAATCTGATGATTGCCAAGCAATTTTATGACCATGAAAAAGTTGCATAGAGCCGCTTTAATTATGTTGGAGAATTTGCAAGTTTGGATACAGAATCAGAATCAGAATGCCTTTATTGTCATTATACGTGGTATAACGAAATTTAAAGCCACCAAAAACAGTGCAAAGAGTGCAAATATAAAAAATATAAAAATATATAAGTAATGTAAAAAAAAAGGGGGGGGGTGTAAAAGGTGCACAGTTTTTTACGGTAATAAAATAAATAGAATCAAATATGATGTTAGTGGTAACATATAAAATAAAATAAAATAAAATAAGGTGTTAGTTGGTTCAAGTATGTGGATATATTGCACACAACAGAGTCTGGTCATAATTTGAATATTGCACAAAAATTGGGATTGTCCAAGGAGATGATCAGTGAGTGTCAGAATTGAGACTGGTTATGGCTTTGGGGAAAAAGCTGTTTTTAAATCTGCTTGTCCTGATGCACCTGTAGCGCCGCCCTGAGGGCAACAGGTCAAACAGGGCAGAGCCAGGGTGGGAGCTGTCTTTGGAGATTGCCTCGGCTCTGCTGAGGCAGCGGGAGGTGTAAATCTCCACCAGGAAGGGGAGAGGGCAGCCGATTATCTTCTGTGCTGCCTTGACGACTCTCTGCAGTCTCTCCCTGTCAGCGGCAGTGGAGCTGCCGAACCATACTGTGATACAGTATGTCAGCAGGCTCTCGATGGATGAACGGTAGAAGGTCAGCAGCAGGTTGGAGTTGAGGTTGTGCTTCCTGAGAACTCTCAGGAAGTGTAGCCGCTGCCGAGCCCTCTTGATGATGGCTGTGATGTTCTCTGACCAGGAAATGTTGTCAGAGATGAGGACGCCGAGGTACTTGAACGTGTGGACCTGTTCCACGCGCTCGCCATTGATGTGAAGGGGGGCTGTATCAGTGCCGTGCCTCCTGAAGTCGATGATGACCTCTCTGGTTTTCTTGGTGTTCAGAGAAAGGTTGTTCTCTGAGCACCAGTCTGCCAGCTTCAGGACCTCCTCCCTGTAAGCAGCCTCATCACCCCTGGAGATGAGACCGACCACCGTAGTATCGTCAGCAAACTTAACGATAAGGTTGTCCTTGTGGGCTGGTCTGCAGTCGTGGGTGTAGAGGCAGTAGAGGAGGGGGCTCAGCACACAGCCCTGTGGGGAGCCAATGCTCAGCGTGCGGGTGGATGAGAGGTGGGGCCCCAGTCGTACAGTCTGGGGTCGGTCGGACAAAAAGTTATTAATCCAGGCACATGTGAAAGGGGGGAGGCCAAGGGTTTCCAGTTTTGTGGTGAGTCTGTCTGAGATTGTAGTATTGAAGGCAGAACTGTAATCCACAAAGAGCATACAGGGATGAATAAGATTATATGTTTGTACAGACAGGTTCGCTCTGGTCCATACAAAGTGATGAATGACCTGTATGAATAGCAGTGCTGTGGGGTGGGGGTGGGTGCGGGGGTGGGTGTTCCATGTCTGCAGTAGCTGAGGACTTTGCACGAGGTGAAACCACAGTGCTTTAAAGTGACCTTAAAACACTTGATCCTCTTTATTTTTCATCTTTTTAAAGAAGCTATTAGTCCGTAAGTTTGGGTAAGTACATTGAAAACATCCATTATATCCTGTATGTGTTACAGTTTCAAGCGTGGGAAGAAGTCCTTGACAGCATCTAGTGGAGCACCTCACGTAAATTGCAGGCAGAGGAAGAGGAGGTGGGGGAGCAAAAAAAAATCCAAGCAAAGGAATAAAATAACCACTTGGCTTAAAAAGCCACCTTTAAAGCACCATATTACTATTTCATGGTCTCTTGGAGTTGTAAGGCCAACAATGGGTTGAATGATGCAGTCACAGTATGTAGAGAGAATGCTTCAGTTCTAGCTAGAAGCCAACCACTTAGAAATACTAACTTAAAAAACAGCAGGTTTAAACTGTGCTTAACTCACAGGTCTGAAAACTCCATCCAATGCAGAATTGGCTTGAATCTGCACTATCTCTAAACATCAGCAGGAGGTGACACCCATTCATCCCATCCGTCCGGCTGTCAATTCATCCACCCAACCCACCATCTATTTTCTAAACCCGCTTATTCCAATTCAGGATTGCAGGGGCTGGAGCTCTTCCAGCTGCTATAGGGCAAGAGGCAAGGTACACCCAAGACAGGTCGTCAGTCCATCACAAGGAAGGTGACCCCCTTGATTGCATAAAGGGGAACATTACGTAGAAATCTATGAGAAAATCAATGAGTTTATGTTCTCAGCTGTTAGTTTTATTTAAATTTGTCTGATTTTCAATGTGGAATCATTCTGATTTAGTTCATTATGATCCTATTTAAGTCACATAGACGATGGAGCAGGGTATGTTCAGACATTGACTGACAGCAAATAGTATCTTCTGCTTCTCTCTAAGATCTATCCCTCACGTGTTACACGTGGCTTCTGTTTAAATTGTCCACGCATTCACTAAATGTTCCACCTTGGGGTGAGTTAGCTTTTTTTGTAGCATCATTTGAAATATCAACTGAAACTTTTGATGCACTACACATTGCTCTACATACTCACCATGTGGTACACCAATCGAAGAGCACAGCTGTAATATACACACCAGCAAGCATTGCAGCCTAGAAACAGAAGCTACAGAACTGATGGAGCATGCTAGCTAGCTTGTGACAGTGGTTAGAATGTCATATTTAGTTGCTTTCTGTGGGTAGTATCAATTTATATTGATAAATTGAAGATTATTATATAGTTGCAGTCAGTGGTTGTAGCTGGTTACAGTACAACTGAAAATAATTACTTCAGGGCTCTCAAGTTTTCAAGTTTGCTTGGAGTGAGATTCGGGCGGGGCAGGGGCCGGGCCGTGTGCGCGGGGGAGGGTTTCTTTCGTTTTTTTTGGGGGGGGGGGGCTGGTCCCTTGCAGTATCCCATCGCCATAAACTACTTAAAGAACAAAGAAATTGTTTTATTTATACCAAAATCACAAATCTTCACTTTTACACTAAATTCTGCTATATTTTAAAATAAATTGTTTTAGGTATGCAAAGTCTTAACAAACAAAATTTTTTTATGAGTGTTGTTG